>NC_092054.1:35697245-35897015 GCF_003086295.3 Arachis hypogaea | reverse complement strand
CTAAGCAACAAAATAAACCGTTAGTTGTCCAAACACGAAACAATCCCCGGCAACGGCGCCAAAAACTTGGTGCACGAATTGTGATCACACCTTTTCACAACGCGTACCACTAACCAGCAAGTGCACTGGGTCGTCCAAGTAATACCTTACGTGAGTAAGGGTCGAATCGCACGGAGATTGTTGGTTTGAAGCAATCTATGGTTATCTTGTAAATCTTAGTCAGGAAGTCAATTATGTTTATTAGTTGAATTGTGAATAACCAAGAGAGCATAAATTAAAGATTACTTGTTGTGCAGTAATGGAGAATATGTTGGAGTTTTGGAGATGCTTTGTCTTCTGAATCTCTGCTTTCCTCTGTCTTCTGATTCACGCACGCACGTCTCCTATGGCAAGCTGTGTGTTGGTGGATCACCGTTGTCAATGGCTACCTTCCATCTTTCCAGTGAAAACTACGCTCACGCACTCTGTCACAGCACGACTAATCACCGGTTGGTTCTCGATCCGGTTGGAATAGGATTTACTATCCTTTTGCATCTGTCACTAACGCCCAGCCTTCAGGAGTTTGAAGCTCGTCACAGTCATTCAATCCTTGAATCCTACTCGGAATACCACAGACAAGGTTTAGACTTTCCGGATTCTCATGAATGCCGCCATCAGTTCTAGCTTATACCACGGAGATTCTAATTAAGAGATCTCAGAGATACTCATTCAATCGGATATAGAACGGAGGTGGTTGTCAGGCACACGTTCATGGTTTGAGGAAGGTGATGAATGTCACTGATCATCACCTTCATCACAGTTAAGCGCGAATGAACATCTTAGATAGGAACAAGCGTGTTTGAATAGAAAACAGAAATACTTGCATTAATTCATCGAGACACAGCAGAGCTCCTCACCCCCAACAATGGGGTTTAGAGACTCATGCCGTCAGAGAATACAAAGTTTAGATCTGAAATGTCATGAGATGCAAAATAAGTCTCTAAAAGTTGTTTAAATACTAAACTAGTAGCCTAGGTTACAAAAATTGGATAACTATGATGGATGATGCAGAGATCCACTTCTGGGGCCCACTTGGTGTGTGCTGGGGCCCACTTGGTGTGTGCTGGGGCTGAGACTTAAGCAATTCACGTACAGAGGCTATTTGTGGAGTTGAACGCCAGTTTTTATGCCAGTTTGGGCGTTCAACTCCAGCTTTTGATCCTTTTCTGGCGCTGGACGCCAGAATTGGGCAGAGGACTGGCGTTGAACGCCAGTTTACGTCATCTATTCTTGTGTAAAGTATGGACTATTATATATTTCTGGAAAGCCCTGGATGTCTACTTTCCAACGCAATTGGAAGAATGCCATTTCGACTTCTGTAGCTCCAGAAAATCCACTTTGAGTGCAGGGAGGTCAGAATCCAACAGCATCAGCAGTCCTTTTCAGCCTGAATCAGATTTTTGCTCAGCTCCTTCAATTTCAGCCAGAAAAATACCTGAAATTACAGAAAAATACATAACTCATAGTAAAATCTAGAAACATGAATTTTTCCTAGAAACTAATAGAAATAGACTAAAACTAACTAAAACATACTCAAAACCATATGAAATTATCCCCAAAAGCGTATAAAATATCCGCTCATCAGCCGCATAGTAATCTTCAATCTGAATGGAGTCATTGACAACCCCCAGAAGATCGTTCTATCTTCCAGTGTGATGTCATAGACGAGAGTGTGGCTGAAGTTCAAAAAGAAGAGTTCGAAGAGAGGCACACTGGACAAGATCCAAGTGTGGGGACCCTCTTAACTGACAATGAGGACACTTCGCCATTTTCGCAAGCCCCAGATAATCCAGAGCCTACCCATGATCAAAAGTTAGAATTGAAACCTCTCCCCCACATCTCAAATATGCTTACCTTGAGGATGAGCAGAAGTTTCCGGTTATTATTGCAAGAGAACTGACTTCTCAACAAGAAGAGCAGTTACTTGATGTGCTGAGGAAGCATAAGAAAGCAATTGGGTGGAGTTTGGCAGACATAGTGGGAATCGACCCTCAAGTATGCGAGCACAGAATATTTTTAGAAGAGGGAGCAAGACCTGTCCGTCAACCCCAGAGAAGATTGAATCCCACCATCTTGGAAGTTGTCAAAAAGGAAGTGACTAGACTATTGGAAGCAGGTATCATATATCCCATTTCAGACAGTGAATGGGTAAGCCCAGTACAAGTTGTGCCCAAGAAGTCCGGAGTCACTACCGTAAAGAATGAGCATGGAGAGCTCATAGCAACTAGAGTTCAGAATGCTTGGAGAGTCTGCATTGATTACAGGCGTCTCAACCAAGCTACCCGTAAGGATCACTACCCACTTCCATTCATTGATCAAATGCTGGATCGCCTGTCAGGTAAATCACATTATTGCTTTTAGATGGTTACACAGGTTATTTCCAGATTCATACAACTCCTGAGGATCAGGAAAAGACTACTTTTACATGTCCTTTTGGGACTTATGCTTATAAGAGAATGCCCTTTGGCTTGTGCAATGCACCAGCCACCTTCCAAAGGTGCATGATGAGCCTTTTTTCTGATCTTATTGAGGACTGTATGGAAGTTTTATGGACGATTTTAGTGTTTATGGTGATTCTTTTAACCTTTGCTTAGATGGATTATCTAGAGTATTAGATAGGTGTGTTGATACAAACCTTGTATTGAATTTCAAAAAATGCCACTTTATGGTAAAGCAAAGGATTGTATTAAGACATGTGGTATCTAATAATGGCATTTCTGTAGACCCAGCAAAGGTGAATGTTATTTCTAGTTTACCTTACCCCTCTTCTGTGATGGAAGTCCGTTCGTTCCTTGGCCATGCAGGTTTCTACAGGAGATTTATTAAAGACTTTAGTAAGGTGGCACTTCCCTTATCCAGATTACTGCAGAAGGACATTGAGTTCGAGTTCAGTGAAGATTGCAAACAAGCATTTGATAAGATGAAGACTGCTCTAACTCAAGCCCCAATTGTGAGAGGACCCGACTGGAGCCAGCCGTTTGAAATCATGTGCGATGCTTCCAACCATGCAGTAGGAGCAGCGCTGGCTCAGCATGAAGGTAAGAATCCTTTTGTTATTGCCTATGCGTCTAAGACTTTAGACACTGCCCAGTCCAATTATACTACTACTGAGAAAGAGCTACTTGCTATTGTTTTCGCTCTGGATAAATTCTGAGCTTATTTACTTGGTACTAGAGTGGTAGTGTATTCAGACCATGCAGCTCTAAAGTATTTATTAGCTAAAAAGGAATCTAAACCAAGACTTATACGTTGGATACTGCTGTTACAAGAATTTGATTTAGAAATAAAGGATATGAGTGGTAATCAAAATTTAGTAGCGGATCACTTGAGCCGCCTTGAACATATTAAGGATGATTCTACTCCTATAGATGATAATTTTCTTTTTGACAACCTGCAAGCAGTATCTGAGGTAGTCCCTTGGTATGCACCTGTTGCTAATTATTTAGTTAGCCGCACATTTCCTCCACATTTCTCTAAACATCAAAGAGACAAGCTGAAAAACGAGTCTAAATATTATATATGGGATGACCATATTTATGGAGATGTGGCGCTGACCAGATAATTAGACGATGTGTACCTCAATCAGAATTCCAGTCCATTTTAGAGGCCTGTCACTCATCTGAGAGTGGAGGACACTTTGGCCCTCAAAGAACAGCTAGAAAGATCTTGGACTGCGGATTCTGGTGGCCTACTCTTTTTAGAGATGCTGCTGAGTTTTGTAAATCTTGTCACCCATGCCAAAAATTTGGTAACATATCCAAGAGGGATGAGATGCCTCAACAATATATGCTTTTCTGTGAAATTTTTGATGTCTGGGGCATTGACTTCATGGGTCCATTTCCAAATTCTAGTGGATATTTTTATATATTGTTAGCTGTGGATTATGTTTCCAAATGGGTGAAAGCAATTCCTACCCGCACTGACGATGCTAACACTGTTGTTTCCTTTGTGAGAAATCATATTATATGCCGCTTTGGATCACCACGAGCGATCGTGAGCGATCAAGGCACCCATTTTTGTAACAGGAGACTAACAAGATTGATGAAGAAGCATGGGATAATCCATAAAGTTGCAACAGCTTACCATCCCCAAACTAATGGGCAAGCCGAGGTGTCAAACAAAGAAATTAAGCGTATCCTGCAGAAGATAGTAAAGCCTCATAGAAAAGACTGGGGCACCAGACTACAAGATGCACTGTGGGCATACAGAACAGCATACAAGACACCCATTGGGATGAGTCCCTTTCGCCTAGTTTATGGAAAAGCTTGCCATCTTCCAGTTGAAATTGAACACAGAGCCTTCTGGGCAGTTAAGGAGTGCAACATGGAAATTGAGAAAGCTGGAACTGAAAGAAAGTTGCAACTACAGGAACTGGAGAACCTTCGCTAGAAGCTTATGAGAACTCCAGAATATACAAGGAAAAGATGAAAGCTGTTCATGATCAAAACATCAAGAAGAGAGAGTTCCAACCTGGAGATTTTGTTCTCCTTTACAAATCTCGACTGAGGCTCATGCCCGGTAAGTTGAGATCAAAATGGGAAGGTCCATACAGAATAGAGAAGACTGAACCGTATGGAGTTTATCACCATGGTGAGAAGGTGCAGAAAAATAAGGAGCTTGAGATCTTCCACTTGGAAGATCCCCACATAGCAGCAGATTGAGCTAGTGGAGCGTCCAACTTACGAACGTAAAAGCAAAGTGCTTGGTGGGAGACAACCCACCGCGGTATGATCGTTCTTTTCTTCACTTTCAGTTTTTCTTCTTTAATAACTCTTCTCTTTATTAGTGCTTCCGTGCTCTTTCAATTACATGTCTTTGTATTTCCTAAAAAAAAAAAAAATTTTCGCCGCGCGACGCGATCGCACCAGCGACGCGTCCGCGTGGCAGGAGGAGTAACAAAAAATAAAAATGAAAAGAAAGTTACGCAGGAGGAGCGCTGGAGTCGTGCCAATGGCACAAATTACTCCACGCGATCGCGTTGCTGACGCGACCGCGTCGCATGGAAATCATGGCCTCCCACGCGACCGCGTGCCTCACGCGGCTGCGTGCCCTGCATTTTCGACGTAAAAGGGTGCACAATGCTATATTGTGCGAGAGTGGTGCTGGATTGGTGCTGGAAGCACAATCCTTATCACGCGACCACGTCGCCGACGCGGCCGCGTCAATTACTTTCTGACGCACACTCACGCGATCGCATGACCCACGCGATCGCGTCACCGAATTTTGGCAATTGAAATGAATCGAATAGAGAGTTGTGCTGGGGCAAGGCTGCACTCGCGCCAGCAGCGCAACATAGGTCACGCGACCGCGGGACCGACGTGATCGCGTCCCCTTCCCTTACGTGCCCCCATGCGAACGCATGCCCCAGGCGGCTGCGTCGCATGCGCCGCACAGCTAAACCCCAATTGCCAAATTATCTTATCTTTCTTTCCTCCAAATCCTAATTTTTCTTTTCCCTCCTTCTTTCTTCTTTCCCCCTTCTCCTTTCTATCTCACTCTCTCTCTCTCTCTCCTCCATTAACAAGGTTTCACCTTCTTCTTCCTTCTTCTCTTTTCTATCATTCTTATTATATTATGTATATATTATTATTTTCTTTTTCTTTTCTTTTTCTTTTCAAACTTTTATTTTCTTTATTCTTCTTTTCCCTTTTTACATGGTGTTAGAAATTTTTTGAGTCATTATCCCTCACTATATGCTTGTGACTTGTTATAATTTATTTGACAATTATTATTATTATTTTCTTGGGGATTGCTTGCATGTTCAATTTCATACTTTTTACATCTTGTTTAACATGCATGATATGTGTTTATGAAAAAGCCCATGTGGCATTATGCACTTCTCTATGTTCCTATACTATTCAATGCTTGCTTTTCACAACTTTCCCCTATTATTTTATTAATTAAATTCAATTGTCAATACAAACGTGATGGTTTGTTACAAAGTAATGCTTGGTCTATGCTACTCATGCCCTTTGCCAGCATGCCAATAAACACCTTGCATTCACTTGTCTTTTTATGCACTAGCTATTTCCCATTGATGGCTTTTCATATGTACTCGAGAGCATGTGTTAATATCATCTACATTTTACTGTGCACCATTCACCCTCTTTTCTGTTTCCTTCCATGCTGTATCTCTCTTTGCATTTATTTTTCTTTCTCTTCCCTTCTTTCAGGATGGCCACCAAGAAAGGAAAGGAGAAAGCAACTTCCAGACCACCAGCAAGAAGAGGAACTAAAAGAGCATTAGTGGCAGAACCTTCTTCAACCGCAGTCAAGCCCTCAACAAAACAAGTCAAGAGGATAATAAAGGTTGACGAAAAGGAGAAAGCCTTTCCAGCAAAGGACGCTGCGCGATTTTCCAATCGCTACTGTGAGCAGATGTTCCTCATCCTGGAAGAAAGGAACTATAACAATGAATACCTTCTTATCCTCCCGTCCAATATTGCCACCTTTGTTGAGCCGCAAATTGAGCGAAGACAATGGGGTTTCCTACGAAAACAGCCAAGGCAGGTCAATCTTTCTTGGGTAGTTGAGTTCTACTCCAACTTCTACATGCCGACCCTGCAGTCTGTTTATGTCCGGCAGAAGCAAGTCCCCATCACAGAAGAAGCCATTCAGCAAGTTCTGAGTCTTCCCCCTATTCCTGCAGGAATGGACGCTTTTCAAGAAGCCACCCTTCAGTGCCAGAGATACCAATTTGACTGGGACTCCGTTCTCAGAGTCATCGCTTCACCTGGTAACCGTTGGATCTACGGATACCACCGCTCCCGCCCTAAGGAAATCTTGGCTTCCGCACTTACCTTGGAGGCTCACGTATGGGCACAGATCATGTCTCATTACGTCTTTCCGAACACTCATGAGTCCTCCTTCACTGCAGACATGGCTGTTCTACTATGGTGCTTCCTTACAGACCAACCTCTGAATCTTTCAAGACACATCCGGGATGCTATGGAGCATGTACAAATCGCGGGCAACCTACCTTTTCCCGCCTTGGTCTCAGATCTTGTCTCAGCAGCCGGAGTCTCCTACAGAGCTGGGGACACCAAAGCCATGATTCCACGGGATGATCAATATGTCCCTCACGGGAAATACCTCAGACTTTCAGCAGCCACTACAAGCCAGCCTACTGAGCCAGTTGAAGATATTCCTTCTTCAACACCACAAGCATCTACAACCGAGAAATTGCTCCAGCAGATACTTGAAAAATTGGACCGACATGAACTGAAAGCTAAGATGAGAGAGCGCCGTAACGAGCGCCGATTCAAACACCTCAAGGAGCTACTCAAGGGACGCTTCAGAGACTCAGACACCCCGGACTCCACTTCTTTTACCAGCACCGGGAGCCATGATGATCCCGACTGTGGAGATACTGCCATTAGTCCACCCCTGTTCCTGACAGATGGCACCGAGGATGGTGCAAAGCCTTAAGTGTGGAGAGGTCGGTCAGTACCTGACTTCCGGAGGTAAATTCTCTTCTCTGGCACCAATAATTAGGATATTTTAGTTAGATTTTCTTTCTTTTATAGAATAGAATAAACTGCATAGATTAGAATAGTTGCATGCATGTTCTACTTGATTGAAAAGACAATAAGTTTCTTTTAAAAATCTATCTTTGGAACAAAATTTCACTAATTTTTCAAAATTTTTATGATAAATCTGCTTGAGTTGTATTTGGAATATGATGTTTGAGCTAAAGAACACACAACCTGTGAAAGATTTGAGCCTTTATGTATGGTTACATTATTTAACCATAATCATTTTATTCTTGTGTGTTTACTTCTCTATGATTGTAATCTATATTTTGTTTTATCTTATATGTCCAATATTTATTATATTTACACGCTTGCACATGATTGAGGCCATTATTTGTTTAAACTCACTTATCCAAATCAAGCCTACCCTTTTCAATTACCCTTGTTAACCACTTTGAGCCTTTGAAACCCCATTTGTTCTATATTTTACCACATTACTAACCTTAAGCTGAAAAACAATTATATATCCCAAATTGAATCTTTGGTTAGCTTAAGATAGAATTGTGTGTGCTAGTTAAGTATGGGAAATTGTGGGAACAAAAGTTGTTGAGGGAATGTGTCATGAAAATTTAAAGGGAATTTGGATACCTACTCATGTGAAGATATGAGAATGAAAAATCTATGTGCATTGATAAGCTTTATTTATATATAAAAAAAATCAATAAATAAGGGGACAAAATTACCCCAATGTTAAATTCAGAATTTAAAGATCAATGCACATATGATAGAATTAAAATACAAAGTTGAAACATGAGTATGGGTTGAAAAAGGGAATTATGGGTAGATAAGCATGAATTTAAAAGTATATAGAATATATGTATATTAGGTGAGAGCTTAGGTTAATTAAAGATTCAATTTATAAAGCTCACTTAGCCATATGTATATCCTTACCTGCACCTTGGCCCCATTACAACCCTGAAAAGACCTCATGATGTTTGCATTGGTATATTAACTGTTGTTGATTGGTTAAGAGAAAAACAAAAGTTAGAAAATATGACTAGAAAAGAATTGAGTGATTACCCTATACACTAGAGATTAGAGCGTACATACATTATCAGTGAGGGTTCAATGCTTGAATTTTCATGTTTCCTGTCTTCATAAGCTATCTTCTTGCACTTTTATCAGTTTTATTGTATAATGATAGAATTAGTGGAATTTGATTTGTAACTGTTTTGAAAGGCTTATTTACTTTTGATCAAGTGGACAATAATCATATAGTTGAATTTATTTATATACGTAGGATTGCATTGCATTTCATGAGTTTCTGCATGTTCATACTTATTTCCTTGTCTCCTTCAATTTAGCATGAGGACATGCTAATGTTTAAGTGTGGGGAGGTTGATAAACCACTATTTTATGGTTTATATTGTGTTTAATTGTGTGGTTTTGTCATGATCCTTGCCCACTTATTCATCAATTTAGCATGCATTTAGATTTCCTTCCTAAATTCAGTACATGTTTGAAAAATTGCTTCCTAGAGAATTTAATTATTTACTTTTAATTCTCCTTTATTCTATTCGATGCCGTGATCTGTGTGTCAAGTGTTTCAGGCCTTAAAGGGCATGAATGAGATGGAGATTGGAGAGGAAGCTAGCAAAAATGGAAGAAACACAAGAATTTGAGGAAATAACCAGCGAGAAGTGACGCGGTCGCATGGCTCACGCGACCGCGTGAATGAGCACAAATCGCAGTAACGCGGCCGCATAGCTTGCGCGGCCGCACGGATTGGAAAGTGCAAACGACGCGGTAGCGTGGACGACGCGAACGCGTGGAAAGGAAAAAAGCGCAAGCGACGCGTCCGCATGGACGACGCGATCGCGTGACATGTGCGATCTACATAATTTGTAGAATTCGATGGGGGCGATTTTGGACCTTATTTCGGCCCAGTTTTCGGCCCGGAACAGCAGACTAGAGTCAGAAAATATGCAGAAACAACACACACATTCATTCAGTAGTTTAGATCTAGTTTTTCACTCTCTTAGGTTTTTCTCTCTAGTTTTTAGGATTTTAATTTTAAATTGATCTTAGCATTGGAACATTGAGAAGAGTTATTTCCTCATCAAGACTTCATCATTCTAGTTTGTTCTCTTAACTTGGTTTTATTCTTTCATGTTCTTTGTTATGTTCAATTTTGTCATTCAGATACTTTTATGATTAATTAATGCAAAGATTATTTCTCTTTAATTCAATTTCAATTCCAATAATCATGTCTTCTTTTAATTCCCTTTTATGTGCCATGGATTCTTTATTTACAATGCGTGAGTAGTTTCATTACTTGATAGGGAGTTGATTAAAAAGGAACTCTTGAGTTGGAAGGATCGAAGGAGAAATTTATAGTTGGATTAAATGTTGGATTGCTATCCTGTCACCAATGCAATCCCTTTGAACTAAGTGGGTTGTAACTCGTGAATAGATTTGGAAGTCCAACTTGTTTGACTTTCCCTTACCTAGTAAAGGATAACCAAACAGAGTAACCGTTAATTATAAATCAATCTTAAAAATCATTCCATCAATGATAGAGATTCTAACTAATCAATTCCCAGTCAAGGCTTTTATTTATATTATTTAAAATTTCTCAATTTAAATTCCAATTTACTTAGCTCAACTTCTTGGAACATCTGATTAATAAAACAGTACACTTTTCTGCAACTCGTTGGGAGACGACATGGGACTTAAAACTCCCAGTAATTTTAATTTAACTTCTCTGTGACACATTTCTAAATTGATAGGCAGATTTTCGGTGAGTTAAGAACTATACTTGCAACGTAACCATTTTAATAAATTTTTAATTCACCAGCTTCTGCCTCCCATCATTGACACTTTTGACGCTTTACATATTTCATGGCATCTTTAATAGTGGTGGACCAATAGCACCCATCTCTGATGACCTTTTGAGCTAGGGACTTCTCACCCAAGTGATGTCCACAACACCTTTCATGAATTTTCTGCAAAACATACTTTGTTTGTTGAGGATTTAAACACTTTAGTAATGGCTGTGACACTCCTCTTTTATATATTAAACATTTATTATGATATATTTAGTTATTTTAATCACAATTTTCTAGATTCTTTAGCATCATTAGGCAAAATTACATGTTCCAAATACGTGCATATGGAATCCTTCCAAGTAGTAACGTCTCTAGAATGTGAAATTGTAACATCGAACCTGCTTACAGAAGGTTCTCAAAGCATTTCTTGTATTAAGCTACGATTCCCATTTTCAGGTTTAATATTAAATGAATCAAAGAACTGTACCTTCTATTGTACCTTTTTTCAAGTACTTTTGTAACAACGGCTTTCTTGCTTGATATTTGCCATTAATTTAGGATATTACAATCTGCGAATCACTAAGTATAGTGATTACCGTAATTCCGACACCCCGGGATAACACTAATCCTGCAAGCAAAGTTTCATATTTAGCTTGATTATTGGAAATGAAAAATTGAATTTACTGGAGGCTTCAATCACCATGTCATCTTCTTTAATTAAGATAAGACTGAATCTTCCATTTTTTACGTTAGAAGCTCCATTTACATGAATTTTTCATCTCAAAATTTCAGAAACTGTATGGGTTATTTCAGCTAGAAAATCAATCATTACTTGAGCCTTAATGGTTGATTCATATTGTATATCGAATTGAGATAGTTATATGGACCAAATCACCATTCAACCTATCAGGTCAAGCTTTTGCAAAACGTTTTTAATCAGCTAGTCGGTTCATATGATAATTAAATAGCTTAAAAATACTAATGTACCGACGTGAGCAAAGCAAAATCCAACTTCTCCAATTTTAAATATCTTAGTTTAGGGCCTTGAAGTAGGGCCATAAAAATTGACTAAGCCCATCGGATTAGCCCGTTTACCCGTTTAAATGGACGGACTTTTGCCTCTAATTTAGACCCATTTAAATTTCGAGCTAAATGGGGCCGCACAAATTTTGGTTTGTTTTTAACTGAAATTTCAGATTTCGACCAAACATCTGAAAAAAACCCAACTCAACCCGTACAAAAGTAATATATTTAAAGAATTGTTAAGCCAATAAGCCATGGATTATAAGGCCAATTGACCAATATTATGAAAGCTGAAAAAAATCGACCCAGAAAATAACCCGACCCAGATACAATACAAAAGTACAAAACTGAAAACTCTCTCTATCTTAGCCACTCACTAAAAATTTGAACTTAAAAAGGAAAAAGAAAAATCTCTCCGAAGACTGGAGTAGCCTTAAATCCCTGATTCTTCTGCACAACGCCACAACCGCACAAATTTATGTGTGTGTCTATCCCTCTTTCGGCAACGGTAACTTCTTCATCGGTATCATCGATGAGCATCCCCACCATTAGAGCCTTCTGAGGCTCTCATCACTATTAGCCCCTTAGTCTTTGTCACTTCATTCATTCTTCGTTTAGCTTCTACTCTTCTTCAGTTTTCGTAGTCTTCGGTCATCACTCATTATTCTTCAGCCAATTATTGTAAGATTACTTTCTTGTCTTAACAATAAAATATGCATGTTATTTCTTTTCTTATAAATCTTAGGCTCTTAATGTTTAGATAAATAATATGACACTAACATCAATTATTTATCTATTCTGTTTTGTTCTGGGTTATTTTGTAATAATATCTTTTGTAAATGGTAAAGAGTAATCTGATTTTGTGCTTTTATTTTTGGTTAGTAATTTATTTTGGAATTATGAATGATTATGCAAGAGACCTTGTTGATCCAAATGCTGAGGTAGAACACATTTTCTTGGACTCAGACTCTGATGATGACTTTGATGATCTTGTTGACGATAAAATCTCGTTGGAAGTAACTTAAGTGACGCCTCTTGTAAGTATTCCACCTACTGCTATTGATGGGTCAAATTCTAAAAAGAGAAAAAGGTTAACTACATTTAATGTCTGGGATAGTTTTATAAAAATAATTATGGAAGATGGCAAAGCAAGGTGCAAATGTAAAGGGTGTGGAAAAGAATACAAAGGTAAGGATAGTACTCATGGTACCTCTACAGTGAGATGACATATCCCTGTGTCTCGTAAACTTCCCAAATTTCATGATTTGGGAAAAATGATGCTTGATGAAGCTAAGAGGTTAAGGGCTAGGAAAGTTAATCCTGTAGTTTTTCCTGAATTAATTATAATAGAAATAATAGAACATGATTTGCCTTTCTCATTTGTTGAGTATAGAAGAATTAGAGATGTTTTTAAGTACTTGAATCCTGATGCTAAGATGTTCTCTCAAAACACTTATGTAACTGATATTTGTAAATTTTATACTGCTGAAAAATAAAAGTTAAAATGCCAGTTAGAAAAATTTCAAAGTAGGATATGTTTAGACTACTGATCTTTAGACTTCATGCACAACAAAGGGTTATATGACTTTGGTTGCACATTATGTTGATTCTAGGTGGAAATTAAATTCTAAGATACTCTCATTTTCTCACTTGTCCATTCCACATACAAGACATCAATTAGCAAATAAAGTTCTTGAGTGGTTATCTGAATCAAGAATAGAGAAGAAAATATTTTCAATAGCCTTAGACAATGGTTCATCTAATGATAGCATGCAAACTTTACTCAAGCGAAACCTCCTTTTAAGTGATGGGTTATTGTGTAATGGAAACTATTTTCATGTGAGGTATTGTGCTCATATTTTAAACTTGATAGTTCAAGATGGGTTGAAGGTTGCTAGTTCTATTTTTCATAATATCAAAGAGAGTATCAAGTATATGAGAGAATCGGAGGCATGAGCTATCCAATTTAGAGATGTTCTTAAGTCACTTGAAATTTCTGACATTAGAGTGGACTTAGATGTGCCTACTAGATAAAATTCTACTTTCTTGATGTTGGAGAGTGCTTTGAGATGTGAGCGTGGTTTTGTTAGACTCTCTTCGAAGGATAACAATTTCAAAGATCGTCCATCTGAAGAAGAGTGAAAAAGAGGAAGAGAAATCTGTAAATTTCTGAATCCATTTTATAAAATCAGTACCTTGATGTCTGGTCAATCTTATCCTACTTCAAAGTTGTATTTTATGTAAATTTAGAGGATTGAGTGCTTGCTAAAAGAATATTTCATTAGTGAAGATAAGGTCATAAGAAAAATGGTGCAACCAATGAAAGCCAAATTTGATAAGTATTGGAGTGATTATTCCATGATTCTCTCTAGGACCTATTCTCGATCCTCGAATGAAATTTTATATTTTGAAATATTATTTGAATAAAGTGGATCCATGTACTGCTAATGAGAAATTGACCACCATTAAGAAGAAGCTGTATTTGTTGTTTGAAGCATATTCAGAAACTTTGTCACATAATGCCTCTTTTAATGCCTCTAGCAGTCAAATAAGATTTACAACTTCTAGAAAGGATGATCCACTTTTATTTGATGTGCCTGATGTAAATTTTATTTCTGTTGTGTATTATGTTAATATAATTTTTTATATGTTTTTGTCAATATGTTATTTTTTTAAATTTTTTTTAATATTGTAGGAGTTGAGAAATATAAATTTTCAAACTAATGCTTCACAAAGAAAGTCTTCTTTAGATATCTATGTGGATGAGTCAATTCTTGATATGAACTCTAAAATAGATGTCTTGCAATATTCAAAGTCTCAAGCACATCTCTTTTCTGATTTAGCTTCCATGGCTTGTGTTGTGCTTAGTATTCCAATAATTACGGTAGCTTCAAAATCAGTCTTTTCTATTGGTGTACATGTCCTAAATAAGTATAGAAATTCTATTTTGGATAAGAATATGCAAGATCTTATTTGTGCTTGTAATTGGATACGTAGATTTAAAGACGATGATAATTCACTTTTTAAATTTATTTTGTTAACTTTATTGGCAATAAATAATGAGTGACTTGCATATTACATTTGTTTAGTTTTCTACTAACTAATTTTAAATTGTAGATGGTGAATTTGAGTGTAAAAATGAGAGTGACAAAGAATATTATAAAGATAAAGTGGATTCAATTAATATAATGCCTGATATTTTATTGGTATTGTCTAATTGTTTTAAACTATGCATTTTTTAATTCAATTCTATTGAAATTCTTTTTTTGCCACTAAGTCACTAACTTTTATTTGATAATTTATTCTTCTTTTCATTGTAGGTGTTGACTAATTTGGTGGATTGGATAAAAGATTTTGGGATTACATTACTTGTTATTTTTGTAATATATTTGCATGCCATGTAATCTGTTAAACACTTTTTTTTTTCACTTTTGTGTGACTTTTTGATAGAATTGTGATGTTGCTATATTAGTTTATAATACTTTGTTAACTGTGTGAGGGGAATTAGGAATACTCCTTTAATTAGAAATATTAGAATTAGAAATATGGAATCACTAATTGGATGCGAATATAATTCCGTTTTGAGTTAAAAGGACAAATTTAGAGCATAACCGTTAGTAAAATAAAATGTACAATGTATAAAAAAAAGCTACTGCAAATGTGTTTAGTTGTTTGTTAGAACTTTAATTTTTTTGTGCCAAACAAAATTTTTTTTGTCCAAAAATATACAATAAATTTTCTCCTCAAAATTGGATTTTTTTAGCTTTTTTTTTTCAAAAAATTAAAAAAAGCCAACAAATAAACGGGCTAGCCCATTTAACCAGTTGGGCTGGCCATAATCGATCTGGGATATAAAATCTTGGCCCGCGAGCAAAGTGAATTTAAATGGACTAGCCCGTATAACCCGTGGACTAAATGGTCTGGGCTTAAATGAGCCGGACTAGCCCATTTGACAACCCTACCTTGAAGGACCTTACTAACAAAATAGACAGGTAGTTGACGTTTACTTTCGTCCTCCAGAACTGAAGCTAAAGCTACAGTTCCTTCACTTACAAACAAGTATAAGTACAAGGGTTTTTCAAGTTCTGGTTTTACTAGTACAGGAGGTGATGACAACAAATTTTTAAAATGTTTAAAAGTCATCTTACACTCCTCTGTCCATATAAAATCCACACTTTTTTTCATAAAATTAAAAACAGCCTCGCTTTTTCAGCTGAAACTCCCAAAAATCTTGACAACGTAACTAACTAACCTATGAGCCTTTGCACCTTTTTAAAGTTCTAAGGACTTGACATGTCTAGTATAACTTGACATTTCTCAATATTAGCTTTTATATCCCTTTGGGTTATCATAAAGCCTAAAAATTTACCTCTCCAGACTCCAAAAGCATATTTTGCTGGATTTAACCTCATCTTGTGAAGTCGGAGGTAGTTCAAGATCTCCTTTAGATTAGCCTTCAA
Source organism: Arachis hypogaea (assembly GCF_003086295.3). NCBI lineage: Eukaryota > Viridiplantae > Streptophyta > Magnoliopsida > Fabales > Fabaceae > Arachis > Arachis hypogaea. Next base: position 35,881,193 of record NC_092054.1, on the reverse strand, counting down.
GTCGGAGTCTCTTTTAGTGTTTATCAACATATCATCAATGTAAACTTTTACATTCTTTCTAATTCGCTGCTTAAATACTTTGGCCATCAATCTTTGGTAAGTGGCCCTTGCATTTTTCAAACCAAAAGGTATTACAGTATAATAATAAATTCCTTCAAGGGTAATAAAAGCAGCTTTATCCTCATCGGGCTTATGCATGGGTATTTGGCTATATCCACTGTAAGCATCTAAAGAACATAGAATCCAATATTCCGAGATTGAATCAATCATGTTATCAATGTTGGGTAAGAAAAATCAATCTTTTAGGCAGACTTTATTTAAATTTGTGTAATCCACACACATACGCCACTTTCCATTAGATTTTTTTGCCATCACGACATTAGATAGCCATGTCAAATACGTTTGTTCCCTAATGAACCCAGCATCCAACAACCCTTGTACTTTCTTCTTGACCTCGGCAATTCACTCGGACAACATCTTCCAACATTGCTGTGTGGTGTGCGAAATCGTGATCATTCTATTCCTTGGTAACGGTGCTAAAAACTCAATACGCATGTTCATGATCTTATATCTGTTTCACAACTTCGTACAACTAACCAGCAAGTGCACTGGGTCGTCCAAGTAATAAACCTTACGTGAGTAAGGGTCGATCCCACGGAGATTGTCGGCTTGAAGCAAGCTATGGTCACCTTGTAAATCTCAGTCAGGCAGATTAAATTGTATTAAGAAATTATAGGGGATGAAAATAAATAAAATATAAAATAGGATAGTGGTACTTATGTAATTCATTGGTGAGAATTTCAGATAAGCGTATAGAGATGCTTTCGTCCCTCTGAACCTCTGCTTTCCTGCTGTCTTCATCCAATCAGTATTACTCCTTTCCATGGCAAGCTTTATGTAGGGCATCACCGTTGTCAATGGCTACATCTCATCCTCTCAGTGAAAATGGTCCAAATGCTCTGTCACGGCACGGCTAATCTTCTGTCGGTTCTTGATCATACTGGAATAGGATCCATTGATCCTTTTGCATCTGTCACTACGCCCAGCACTCGTGAATTTGAAGCTCGTCACAGCCATCCCTTCCCAGATCCTACTCGGAATACCACAGACAAGGTTTAGACTTTTCGGATCTCAGGAATGGCCATCCATGGGTTCTAACTTATACCACGAAGACACTAATAACTCGGACTCGGTCCCCTGTATTGGATATCCAAGAGATATCCATTCAATCTAAGGTAGAACGGAAGTGGTTGTCAGGCACGCGTTCATAAGTTGAGAATGATGATGACTGTCACGATCATCACATCCATCATGTTGAAGTGCGAATGAATATCTTAGAAGCGGAATAAGTTGAATTGAATAGAAAAACAGTAGTACTTTGCATTAATCCTTGAGGAACAGCAGAGCTCCACACCTTAATCTATGGAGTGTAGAAACTCTACCGTTGAAAATACATAAGTGATAATGGTCCAGGCATGGCCGAATGGCCAGCCCCCATGAAAGTCTAAGATAGCATAAAACTAATCAAAGATGATCCGAAGATGTAAATACAATAGTAAAAAGTCCTATTTATACTAGACTAGCTACTAGGGTTTACAGAAGTAAGTAATTGATGCAGAAATCCACTTCCGGGGCCCACTTGGTGTGTGCTTGGGCTGAGCTTGAAGTTTACACGTGGAGAGGTCATTCTTGGAGTTGAACTCCAGTTTGTAATGTGTTTCTGGCGTTGAACTCCACTTTGCAACTTGTTTCTGGCACTGAACGCCAGACTACAACATGAAACTGGCGTTCAACGCCAGTTTGCATCATCTGAACTCAGGAAAAGTATAAACTATTATATATTGCTGGAAAGCCCTGGATGTCTACTTTCCAACGCAATTGGAAGCGCACCATTTGGAATTCTGTAACTCCAGAAAATTTACTTTGAGTGCAGGGAGGTTAGAATCCAACAACATCTGCAGTCCTTCTTCAACCTCTGAATCTGATTTTTGCTCAAGTCCCTCAATTTCAGCCAGAAAATACCTGAAATCACGGAAAAACACACAAACTCATAGTAAAGTCCAGAAGTGTAAATTTTAATTAAAAACTAATAAAAATATACTAAAAACTAACTAAATCATACTGAAAACTATGTAAAAACAATGCCAAAAAGCGTATAAATTATCCGCTCATCACAACCCCAAACTTAAATTGTTGCTTGTCCCCAAGGAACTGAAAATCAAATAGGATAAAAAGAAGAAAATATACTATAAATTCCAAAATATCAATGAAACTTAGCTCCAATCAGATGAGCGGGACTTGTAGCTTTTTGCCTCTTGAATAGTTTTGGCATCTCGCTTTATCCATTGAAGTTCAGAATGACTGGCATCTATAGGAACTTAGAATTCAGATAGTGTTATTGATTCTCCTAGTTCAGTATGTTGATTCTTGAACACAACTACTTTATGAGTCTTGGCCGTGGCTCTAAGCACTTTATTTTCCAGTATTACCACCGGATACATAAATGCCACAGACACATAACTGGGTGAACCTTTTCAGATTGTGACTCAGCTTTGCTAAAGTCCCCAATTAGAGGTGTCCAGGGTTCTTAAGCACACTCTTCTTTTGCATTGAACCTTGACTTTAACCGCTCAGTCTCAAGTTTTCACTTGACACCTTCACGCCACAAGCACATGGTTAGGGACAGCTTGGTTTAGTCGCTTAGGCAAGGATTTTATTCCTTTAGGCCCTCCTATCCACTGATGCTCAAAGTCCTGGATCTTTTTTTATTACCCTTTCCTTTTGGTTTTAAGGGCTATTGGATTTTTGCTCTTACCTTTTAGTTTTAAGAGCTTTTGGCTTTTTCTGCTTGCTTTTTCTTTTTCCCATTTTTTTTGCTATTTTTTTTTACATTTTTTCTGCAAGCTTTTGTATTCACTGCTTTTTCTTGCTTCAAGAATCATTTTTATGATTTTTTAGATTATCAAATAACATTTCTCCTGTTCATCATTCTTTCAAGAGCTAACATATTTAACATTCTAAAACAACAACTTCAAAAGACATATGCACTGTTCAAGCATTCATTCAGAAAATAAAAAGTATTGTCACCACATCAAAATAATTAAACTAGTTTCAAGGATGAATTCGAAACCATGTACTTCTTGTTTTTTTGTAATTAAAACATTTTTCATTCAAGAGAGGTGATGGATTCATAAGACATTCATAACTTTATGGCATAGACACTTAAATACTAGTGATCATGAAGACAAAAACCTAAACAAACATAAAGCATAAAAATCGAAAAACAGGAAAATAAATAAACAAGGAGATTAAGGAATGAGTCCACCTTAGTGAGGGTGGCGTCTTCCTTTTCTTGAAGAACCAATGGTGCTTTTGAGCTCCTCTATGTCTCTTCCTTGTCTTTCTTGCTCTTCCCTCATAGCTCTTTGATCTTCTCTAATTTCATGGAGGATGATGGAGTGCTCTTGATGTTCCACCCTTAATTGTCCCATGTTGGAACTTAATTCACCTAGGGAAGTGTTGATTTGTTCCCAATAGTTTTGTGGAGGAAAGTGCATCCCTTGAGGCATCTCAGGGATTTCATGGTGAGGAATTTCCTCATGCTCATGTTGAGGTCCATGCTCTCTTGTTTGCTCCATCTTTTTCTTAGTGATGGGCTTATCCTCTTCAATGAGGATGTCTCCCTCTATGTCAATTCCAGCCGAATTACAGAGGTGGCAAATGAGGTGAGGAGAGGCTAACCTTGCCATAGTGGAGGACTTGTCAGCTACCTTGTAGAGTTCTTGAGGTATAATCTCATGAACTTCTACTTCCTCCCCAATCATGATACTACGGATCATGATGGCCCGGTCTACAGTAACTTCAGACCAGTTACTAGTGGGAATGATTGAGCGTTGAATGAACTCCAACCATTCTCTAGCTACAGGCTTGAGGTCAAGCCTTCTTAGTTGAACCGGCTTGCCCCTTGAGTCAATTTTCCAATGAGCTCCTTCCACACATATGTCCACGAGGACTTGTTCTAACCTTTGATCAAAGTTGACTCTTCTAGTGTAGGGGCATGCGTTCTCTTCCATCATTGGTAGGTTAAACGCCAACCTTACACTTTCCGGACTGAAATCTAAGTATTTCCCCCGAACCATGGTGAGCCAATTCTTTGGGTTTGGGTTCACACTTTGATCATGGTTCCTAGTAACCCATGCATTTGCATAGAACTCTTGAACCATTAAGATCCCAACTTGTTGAATGAGGTTGGTTAGAACTTCCCAACCTCTTCTTTGGATTTCAAGTCGGATCTCCGGATACTCATTCTTTTTGAGTTTGAAAGGAACCTCAGGGATCACTTTCTTCTTGGCCACAACTTCATAGAAGTGGTCTTGATGAACCTTAGAGATGAATCTCTCCATCTCCCATGACTCAGAGGTGGAAGCGATTGCCTTTTCTTTCCTCTTTCTAGAGGTTTCTCTGGCCTTAGGTGCCATAAATGGTTATGGAAAAACAAAAAGCAATTCTTTTACCACACCAAACTTAAAATGGTTGCTTGTCCTCGAGCAAAAAAAAAGAGAAAGAAGTAGAAGGAGAAGAAAAATGGAGGAGATGGAGGGAGAAGGTGGATTCGGCCAAGGGGAAGAAGAGAGGGTTGAGTTGTGTGAAAATGAAGAAGGAATGAGGGGTTTATATAGGAGTGGGGAGGGGTTAGGGTTCGGCCATTTAGGGTTGGGTTTGGGAGGGAAATTATTTTGAATTTAAAGGTAGGTGGGGTTTTTGGGGAAGAGAGGATGGATGTGAGTGGTGAAGAGGTGATGGGAAAGAGTGATTGAGTTGATTGGTGAGGGGTATTTGGGGAAGAGAGTTATGAAAAGGTGTGAAGAGGAGAGAAGAAGTAGGTGGGGGTCCTGTGGGGTTCACAGATCCTGAGGAGATCCTGTGGGGTCCACAGATCTAGTGGGGCCAAGGACTTTAATCATCCCTGCTCCAATTAGGCGTGTAAACGCCCTCTGTAGGCAATCCTGGCGTTTAACGCCAGATTGCAGCATGTTTCTGGCGTTAAACGCCACTTCCATGCTTGTTTTGGGCGTTCAACGCCAGTCTGTAGCATGTTTCTGGCATTGAACGCCAGTTTTCCTTTGGGGTGCATTCGTGGCGTTTAAACGCCAAAATGTTGCTTGTTTCTGGCGTTTAACGCCAGTTTCATGCTCTGTTCTGGCATTAAACGCCAGCCAGATGCTCCTTACTGGCGTTTAAACGCCAGTAAGCCCTTCCTCCAGGGTGTTCTATTTTTCAATGCTGTTTTTCATTCTGTTTTTTAATTTTTTGTAGTTTTTGTGACTCCACATGATCATCAACCTAGTAAATCATGAAATAACAAAGAGAAAAGAAAATAAAATATATTAAATAACATTGGGTTGCCTCCCAACAAGAGCTTCTTTAATGTCAATAGCTTGACAGTGGGCTCTCACTAAGCCACACAGGTGATCAGGTCAATTTTATAGATTCCCAACACCAAACTTAGAGTTTGGCTGAGGGGGCTTTGTTTGACTCTGTACTGAGAGAAGCTTTTCATGCTTCTTCTCCATGGTTACAGAAGGAGGACCTTGAGTTTTAAACACAAGGTAGTCCTCATTCAGTTGAAGGATTAACTCTCCTCTGTCCACATCAATCACAGCTCTTGCTGTGGCTAGGAAGGGTCTTCCAAGGATGATGGATTCATCCTCTTCCTTCTCAGTGGCTAGGATTATGAAATCAGTAGGGATGTAAAGGTCTTCAACCTTTACTAACATGTCATCTACTAGTCCATAAGCCTATTTTCTTGAGTTGTCTGCTATCTCTAGTGAGATTCTGGCAGCTTGCACATCAAAGATTTCCAATTTCTCCATTACAGAGAGGGGCATGAGGTTTATCCCTGACCCAAGGTTACATAGAGCCTTCTCAAAGGTCATGGTGCCTATGGTACAAGGTATTAAGAACTTTCCAGGATCTTGTTTCTTCTGAGGTAATCTCAGTTGATCCAGATCGCTCAGTTCATTGGTGAGCAAGGGAGGTTCATCTTCCCAAGTATCATTACCAAATAATTTGGCATTCAACTTCATGATAGCACCAAGGTACTTGGCAACTTGCTCTTCAGTAACATCTTCATTCTCTTCAGAAGAAGAATACTCATCAGAGCTCATGAATGGCATAAGGAGGTTTAATGGAATCTCTATGGTCTCCAGATGAGCCTCAGAGTCCTTTGGTTCCTTAGAGGGAAACTCCTTATTGATCTCTAGACGTCCCAGGAGGTCTTCCTCACTGGGGTTCACGTCCTCTCCCTCCCTTGTAGGTTCGGCCATGATGATCAATTCAATGGCCTTGCACTCTCCTTTTGGGTTTTCTTCTGTATTGCTTGGGAGAGTATTAGGAGAGGTTTCAGTGATCCTTTTACTCAGTTGGCCCACTTGTGCTTCCAAATTTCTAATGGAGGACCTTGTTTCATTCATGAAACTTAGAGTGGCCTTAGATAGATCAGAGACTATATTTGCCAAGCTAGATGGATTCTGCTCAGAACTCTCTGTCTTTTGCTGAGTGGATGATGGGAAAGGCTTGCTATTGCTAAACCTGTTTTTTCCACCATTATTAAAGCCTTGTTGAGGCTTTTGTTGATCCTTCCATGAGAGATTTGGGTGATTTATCCATGAGGGATTATAGGTGTTTCCATAGGGTTCACCCATGTAATTCACCTCTGCTATTGCAGGGTTCTCAGGATCATAAGCTTCTTCCTCAGAAGATGCCTCTTGAGTACTGTTGGATGCAACTTGCATTCCATTCAGACTCTGAGAAATCATATTGACTTGTTGAGTCAATATTTTATTCTGAGCCAATATGGCATTCAGAGTATCAATTTCAAGAACTCCCTTCTTCTGAGGCGTCCCATTACTCACAGAATTCCTCTCAGAAGTGTACATGAACTGGTTATTAGCAACCATGTCAATGAGTTCTTGAGCTTCTGCAGGCGTTTTCTTTAGGTGAATGGATCCACCTGCAGAAGTATCCAATGACATCTTAGCTAATTCAGACAGACCATCATAGAATATATCCAGGATGGTCCATTCTGAGAGCATGTCAGAAGGACACTTTTTGGTCAGTTGCTTATATCTCTCCCAAGCTTCATAGAGGGATTCACCTTCTTTCTGTCTGAAGGTTTGAACATCCACTCTAAGCTTACTCAGCTTTTGAGGAGGAAAAAACTTGGCTAAGAAAGCTGTGACCAACTTATCCCAAGAGTTCAGGCTATCTTTGGGTTGAGAGTCCAACCATACTCTAGCTCTGTCTCTTACAGCAAACAGGAAAAGCATAAGGCTGTAGACCTCGGGATCAACCCCATTGGTCTTAACAGTATCACAGATCTGCAAGAATTCAGTTAAGAACTGAAAAGGATCTTCAGATGGAAGTCCATGAAACTTGCAGTTCTGCTGCATCAGAGAAACTAATTGAGGTTTCAACTCAAAGTTGTTTGCTCCAATGGCAGGGATGGAGATGCTTCTTCCATGTAAATTGGAATTAGGTGCAGTAAAGTCACCAAGCATCCTCCTTGCATTATTATTATTTTTGGCTGCCATCTCCTCTTCCTGTTCAAAAATTCCTGTAAGGTTGTCTCTGGATTGTTGTATTTTAGCTTCTTTTAGTTTCCTTTTTAGAGTCCTTTCAGGTTCAGGATCTGCTTCAACAAGAATGTTCTTGTCCTTGCTCCTGCTCATATGACAAAGAATGGAATAACAAAGAAAATATGGAATCCTCTATGTTACAGTATAGAGATTCCTTTGTGTGAGTAGAAGAAGCAAAGAATGTAATGTAAAGAAGAGAAGAGGAAAAACTCGAACACAGAGAGGGAGGTGGTGTTCGAATTTTTTTTGGATGGAAGAGAAGTGTTAGTAGATGAATAAATAAATAGAAGGAGATGAGAGAGAGAATTTCGAAATTTAATTAAAATAAAAATTTGAAATTTGAAAGTTAGATTTCGAAAATTAAAGTTAAAATTAAATTAAAATTGAAACAATTAGTTAATCAAAATGAAATTTTGAAAAAGAGGGAGGTATTTTCAAAAATTTTAAGAGAGATTGAATTAGTTAGGTAGTTTTGAAAAAGATATGATTGAAACAAAAAGATAAGATTGATTGAAAAATATTTGAAAATCAATTAAGAGGTTAGGAAAGAAGTTAGAAAAGATTTTGAAATTGAATTTGAAAAAGATATGATTGAAATAAAAAAAGGATATGATTGAAACAAAAAGATATGATTGATTGAAACTTATTTTGAAAAAGATTTGAAAAAGAAATTTAAAAAGATTTGATTTTGAAAATTAAAGTTGATTACTTGACTAACAAGAAACAAAAAGATAAGATTTTAAAATTTAAAGAATGAACCTTTCTTAATAAGCAAGTAACAACTTGAAATTTTTCAATCAATCATATTAAATGTTAGTAAAGATTTTGAAAATTAAGAAATAAAATAAGAAAAAAATTTTTTTAAAATCAAATTTAAAAAGTTTTCGAAAATATGAAGGTAAAATGAAAAAGATTTGATTTTTGAAAAAGATTTTGAAAAGATAAGATTTTTTAAATTGAAAATTTGATTTGATTCATAAGAAACAATTAAATTTAAAAACTTTTTGACTAAATCAAATCATATTTTCGAAAATTTTGAGTAAAATAAGGAAAAGATATTTTTTTTTATTTTTGAATTTTTAATGATGAAAGAGAAAAACACAAAATTGACTCAATGCATGAAAATTTTGGATCAAAACATGTGATGCATGCAAGAACACTATGAATGTCAAGATGAACACCAAGAACACTTTGAATGTCAAGATGAACACCAAAAACTTATTTTTGAAAAATTTTCAAGAAAAGAAAACATGCCAGACACCAAACTTAAAAATTTTTAATTTTTAGACACTAAGAATTCAAGAATGCATTTGAAAAACAAGAAAAGACACAAAACAAGAAAATATAAAGATCAAACAAGAAGACTGGCCAAGAACAACTTGAAGATCATGAAGAATGCAATGCATGAAATTTTTGAAAATAATTTTTAGAAAATTAAAAAGATGCAATTGACACCAAACTTAAAACTTGACTCAAGACTCAAACAAGAAACACAAAAAATATTTTTGATTTTATGATTTTGTAAATTTTTTTGTATTTTTCGAGAATTAATTGGGAAAAACGAAAAAGAAGAAAATATTTTTTTGATTTTTTTTCGAAAATAAGAATAATAAAAGCAAAAAGGTTAAAATTAAAATAAAGTTACCTAATCTGAGCAACAAGATGAACCGTCAGTTGTCCAAACTCGAACAATCCCCGGCAACGGCGCCAAAAACTTGGTGTGCGAAATCGTGATCATTTCATTCCTTGGTAACGGCGCTAAAAACTCAATACGCACGTTCATGATCTTATATCTGTTTCACAACTTCGTACAACTAACCAGCAATTGCACTGGGTCGTCCAAGTAATAAACTTTACGTGAGTAAGGGTCGATCCCATGAAGATTGTCGGCTTGAAGCAAGCTATGGTCACCTTTTAAATCTCAGCCAGGCGGATTAAATTATATTAAGAAATTATAGTGGATGGAAATAAATAAAATATAAAATAGGATAGTGGTACTTATGTAATTCATTGGTTAGAATTTCAGATAATCGTATAGAGATGCTTTCGTCCCTCTGAACCTCTGCTTTCCTGCTGTCTTCATCCAATCAGTCTTACTCCTTTCTATGGCAAGCTTTATGTAGGGCATCACCGTTGTCAATGGCTACATCCCATCCTCTCAGTGAAAATGGTCCAAATGCTCTGTCACGGCACGGCTAATCATCTGTCGGTTCTCGATCATACTAGAATAGGATCCATTGATCCTTTTGCGTCTGTCACTACGCCCACTTGGTGTGTGCTTGGGCTGAGCTTGAAGTTTACACGTGGAGAGGTCATTCTTGGAGTTGAACGCCAGTTTGTAACGTGTTTCTGGCGTTGAACTCCACTTTGCAACTTGTTTCTGGCGCTGAACGCCAGACTGCAACATGGAACTGGCGTTCAACACCAGTTTGCGTCATTTGAACTCGGGCAAAGTATGGACTATTATATATTGCTGGAAAGCCCTGGATGTCTAATTTCCAACGCAATTAGAAGCGCGCCATTTGGAGTTCTGTAGCTCCAGAAAATCCACTTTGAGTGCAGGGAGGTCAGAATCCAACAGCATCTGCAGTCCTTCTTCAACTTCTGAATATGATTTTTGCTCAAGTCCCTCAATTTCAGCCAGAAAATATCTGAAATCATAGAAAAACACACAAACTTATAGTAAAGTCCAGAAATGTGAATTTTAATTAAAAACTAATAAAAATATACTAAAAACTAACTAAATCATACTGAAAACTATGTAAAAATAATGGCAAAAAGCGTATAAATTATCCACTCATCACTGCGCAACCAACTTAATGATAGGGTCATTAGCAAGTTAGTGAGACATGAATGTGGGGTCCATTCCGGGCATACCAAAGGGTTTCGAAGCAAATAAATTCATGTTACCTTTTAAGAAGTCCTGGAGTTCCAACTTTAGGGAATAAGATAAATCTTTTTTTTATTATAGTGTACTTTTTTGCATCATCACCAATTTGGAATTTTTTCAAATTTTCATTAGGTTCCGACCTTGGCTTTTTTTTGAACTCGAGAGTCCAAGTTGACAAAAAATATGCCAGTAGAATCTTTGGCTTTATCCCTTAAAGTTAAACTTGCTTTGTTGTGCTTTATGATAGCTATTCGATCTCCTTAGAGAATAGCAATCCGACCTTCAGAGGTAAGAAATTTCATAACTGAAAATTTGGTTGAGATGAACGCATAGAGATCGTTTATCGTCTTCCTTCCGAGGATCACATTATAAGTCGTTGAATCCTTTGGGACGACAAACTCATCTTGTAACACCCGTACGTCGGCACCTTCTCCAATTGTAAACAAGAGATCAACAGCTCCATCAGGCTTAATATATCGATCTCCCAAGCCCAGGATACCAAGAAGATGTGGTTTTAGTTGCTGATCTTTTAATCCTAGTGCACCAAAAGCATTTCTGGAAAGGAGATTTGAATATGCTCCTGTGTCAACCAATATTCACTTTACAATCCCATTTTTCAACTTGGTAGTGATTACCAGTGGCTCATCATCTTCCGTTGTGGTGTATTGGAAATCATCCGCCGTGAACTGCATAGTTGGGATGTTGGTTACGTTCACAACTTCCAAATTTGCAGCTTTAATGTCTTTCTTGATGGCATTTCTGGACTTTGGACCTACAACTAAATTCACAATGACTTGAGCAATATCATCCTGGACTTCTATAGTCTTAGTATTTCTGGGATTCCTAGTCTCCCGATCTTTATCGTCATTATGCTGTCTGGGCGGTCTGACATGTTGAACAAACTCAAGGAGCTTTCCATCTTGAATCGCCTGCTCTAACACATCCTTCAAATCAATACAATCTTCAATCCTATTACCATAAGAATTGTGATAATCACAATATCGTGACTTATTCAAAGAAGCCTTTGGTCGAATTCGCCTCGCTTTTGGAAGGATACCCGAGTGAGATACTTGCTGATACACCTCTGATAATGATGCCACCAGGGGTGTATATATTGAGAACTTTCCTATCCGGGGTGTAAATGACTTTGGAGTTGAGGACTAGCTTGAGCTCTTGGCCTTATTAGGTGACGAGGGTAGGTTTTTCCTCTTTGTCAAGACCACCCTCGAGATGTCCTCATCTCGCATATACTTTAAGGTGATCTGATGTATCTCTTCTACGGATTTTATATCTTGGAAGTTAAATGCCTCCTGAAGTCTCCTTCTAGCAAACTGACAATGAGGCACAGACACACGACTTCAGGTGTTTGTGTTTTCACTTCAAGCAAGGCTGTGATAAAGCGATGCAAGTAATCTCAGATACTCTCTCGCGCCCTTTTCTCTACGCCAAGTAGTGAGATTGGATGCTTGGTTTGAGTTCTTTTTGTGGTAAAGTGTGCTGAAAACTTGGTTTTAATGTCAGCAAATGAAGAGATGGAGTCGGAAGGCAGTATGTTGAACCAAATCATCGCTAGTCTTGACAATGACACTGAAAAAGTCTTACACCAGACCGCATCTCCTACACCTTTACGGTTCATCCTGGCCTCAAAAGCATTAATATGCTCCTACGGATCCAACTCGCCCTCATACTTCAGATCTGTTAGTTTATCAAAGTGCTTAGGTCGGTGGACTTGGAGAATGTGAGAAGCAAATAGAGTCTGGCCCATAATCACATGTTCCCGAGCATCCCTATGCCTTTTAAGACTTGGACTCCTTTGTGGAATTCGTCTCCTTTTAGATTGGGCCAATCGGGACTCATCCCTTCCTCGTCTGTCAAACTCGTGACGCCTGTTATCACGTCGTGGTGACCTTCTGTGTCTTTGAGGTGAGTGTGAACGTCGATGATTGTTATCTTGTCGCTGATCAGGAGCCCTTTCTGGGTTTTCCCTCTCACGACTATGATCATCATGGCCCATGGGCCATGGCCGTGCAAGTTCGAGACCGGGATCGCCTAGATTTTGATCGTTTTGCCAAGCGACGTTCAACGCTGCCTAGTAACATTCTAATTCTTGCACTCTATGGCGCATTTGTTGCATAGCATGAACGTAATTATTCCCTAACCTAGCGAAGTGACGAGCCCCCGCGTTATGAGTTCCATCGTTATGGGCTTCAACATTCTGCTCACGGTTTTCAAACCCCAGAAGACTTGACGTTCTTCATTGGTTAGCAGGATGACATCTGTTTCAAGTCCATCATCATGGAATTGCTCCTTAAAAGGAGTGATTGGGTTAATTACCGAATGAATTTTCTCAGTCATGGTTCAGACAATGTAAGATCTCTACAGACGGTGTCAAACTGCCAATGTTCATACCTTTTATGGAGATCACAAGCTAATAAAATTTGGAGATCCTAACCTGAGCGATGTCAGAATTAAAATGGGTGGATAACATGCAAAACACTCTAATACTTAAGTTAGTAGTACTTTAGATAATAGAGTGAATACTGTGTCTTCATGCTGAGTTTCTTTTTTATTTTTTTTATTTTTTTAAGGTAATCGTTTTTTAAACATTTATTTTTTTTAATGTATACTTTTAATATCATGATTTGATAGTTTGATGAGTTAATGACTTTAATTAGTATTAATGTTATATATTCATTAACTAGTAACGTGCTATATTCATTTATTTGCAATCATAAATACTATTTTTGTCCAGAACACTCTTATTATATAAATTGTTCTAGTATTGTGTGGATTAGGTTTTAAACGTAAATAGTCACATTTCAAGATGATTTACATTTTGAATTTTATAATCCTTGTACATATAAATCGCGTTAGAGTGCTCTAAGAAAAGAAACACATAAATGACACTAGACTAGTGTAATTTACTTTCAAATACAAAAGCACACTAAGATGGACGATATATGTGTTAAAAGGGACAGGATACGCCTAGGGATACCCGGTAGTAGAAGATTTTGAAATCGATTAGTAGTGTTTCTAGATTAATCCCTATGGTAATTCTGTGTTTAACATTAATCGCACCAACCTAATGCATTTTACATGTTTTCTTAGCCTCACAACACCTTAACATGACTTACGTGCATAAAGGGTTTAAAATTCAAATAGTCAATCGGTTTGGGGTGTCATGATTTACGTTTAAATCCTAACAACACAATTTTAGGTTGATTTATATAATAAAAATAGGATATTTATGTAATTATTTTCGTTTAAGGTGAATAAAATAATTTTGAATTTTTTTTATTTTATTTACGAAACGACCCAAAAGTTTACATAGGTTCTTTATTAAAAGAAAATTAAAGAGCTAGTTAATTATTTAGTTTCTTTTCTTTATATAATATACTAGGATTATCAACACTCTAACATATAATATTTATAGTGAAAGAGAGAATGAAGGGTTAATATAATTATTTAGCTTTTTTCCTCTTCATACTAGAATAATTTTGTTTGTAAAATATGATTATTATCTGTTGATTACCCTTTTTCTTTTCCTTCTCTTATTATCCTACAAAAGGATAAGAACAATAATTTGGAATACCGAAAGCTAAATCTGGAGAGATAATTTTGTTGGTATAGATAATTCTAGAAATATAGAGTTGCTCTTATCCGTTTCAATACTAATACTAATAAGTAATAATTGAACGTCATTAGGGGAAGGTGTTCAATCTTTTCAATTATCATCCATATTGTCATTTTCTTAATTTCTTTCTTGAGTGTTTGAGACTTGGGTATAATGTGTGTGAGAGACGAATTGCTACCGTTATTTAGATCTCATATCCGCATATGCGGTGGATCTTAATTTTATCTTTTTTTTTTTTTTTTTTTTTTTTTTTTTTTTTTTCAGTTTATTAGCAAACAATGGACACTTCAATTTCGTTGAAGGCAATTTAATGTTGTCGTTCTTGAGTCTTGACTCGTATTGTTTTGGGTACATATTATTGACTTTGTATATTTAGAGATTGAAAGGGATCGGAGACGAATAAGTAAATGTCATGTGACAAGGATATATGCTGGCAGAGGCACAGAAGATAGATAGGAAAATGCTAAAACAAACTCAAGGAAATAAGGGAAACCACGTGCAATGTTGGAGAAATTTTTAGTACCTAACAGAAAAAGTTTAGTTTCTTCTGTTCACATTTTTATAAAATTATGTACAAATCACTCATTTTAAGGGTTAGAAAAGTGACAAAATGAAAAATCAATTCATTTGATTTATTATTTAACAGTTATATTTTGTAACTTGTTAGTATTGTTTTTACACTAATAATAATACATAAATTAAACGCGGAATATGATACACTCATGGAGCAATACTTCAATTACGTTCAGTAATTCTTTTCGTCATTTTGAGACTCTTTTAGTTATATATATATTACAAAATATATTTTTGGATAATCAAATTATTGACAAAAGTACTTTTTAATAAATTTGTTAAAAAATAATCTATAAAATATCTTAAAACAAAATAAGATATTCAACTGTTAAATTTATGTTCTCAACAGGATTTTAAAATTGATTTATTATTGCAATTTTTTGTAAAGTAAAATTTGAAAAAAAATTACGATTATTTTATCATTAAAACATAGTGTGATCTTTTGCCTTTTTTTTTGTCAAACACCAAAAATATTTTTAAAAAAATAGACTTCAAATTTTGGTCCTTTTCATGTATTTTTTAAAAACTATCTAAATATTTTCACATAATTTGAGGTCAAATGTATAAAAAATTTGTAAAATACAAAAATTATTTACTATTTATAAAATGACATTTTTTTATTATTTTTGTCATATTTTAACTTCCACTATTCCACACCAATCAAGACTTTTACATATCTCAACCTAACGCCGTTCTCTGACAAATTGCCTATAACTTCTTCAGAACGTTTGCAACTCCTTTTTCTTTTTTTGTCTACCACCTTGTTGGCTCCCACAAACAAATTTTCTATCCTTCCAAAGTCCTCGCCACCATTGTCACATGCAAGGTTTTGTGCCCTGGCTTTAATACCGTCATTGGGGACTTTTCATTGGGTTTGATGAGAATATTATCGCTAAGAAGAGCACAGAGACAAAAGAAGTTAAAATTATGATTGATTAGTGAATTTGATTTCGAGGGATCGAGGTAGTAAATTGATTATCGAAGAACAATGAGTGCGGAGAAGTGAATAAGAATGTGGAGATAAGTTGAACTTTGTTGAGAGAGAATTTGAGGATAAAAAAGATAGATGAATGAAATGGGAAGAGAGAGAAAAAGATTTTTGCTGGTAAAGAAGAATGGATGAGAATGATAGAATTTAATAATTTTAAATTCTTAAAAAGGCTTTTGAGGGTAAAGAAAAAGATTTTAGAGGATAAAAGAAGTAACCTAAAAATTTAAAATAATTTTGTCTATCAAAATTTATTTTTTATAATTACAAGATAATTTTAATATCATTAAATTTGTTAGCATTATTGTTCATACCCTGACCCAAAATAGAGTTAGGCTCAAAAAGGTTAAATGCCCAATAGGGGCGGCCTCATCTATTTCTACCCAACCTCATAGAGGTCAGGCATGACGACGGTAGTTCATCTTTATTAAGCTAAATAAGTAATTAATTCCTAAGATATATCCCACTTATTTAGAAGGGAGATCTCAACAACTTCCTTAAAAAAAGGAAACAGTTATTCACCATCAAAGGTGGAACTACACTAAAAGGTACCTATTTTACTGACACACTCAGGTATATTCAAGACCCAATCTACTAAAACCCTGCCAAAAATCTTTGCTAACTTAACCATCGAAATCTCTTGTAGGTACCATCCCCCACCTTTTCACAAAGAACTCAAATGGTGGCACCTCGCCTCCAGCACAAGTCGAACGCTGCCTCAGAAGAAGTCTAGAACCCCGTTCAAGCCCAAATATAACCACATTTCAGGTAACTCTCGGAACATTGGTGCCATTGTCGGGGACCTGGGAGTCTACACCTACACATGATGGACAATCAATTTGAGGACGGCCATACGGCATCTGAATCGGAACCGGAGCCTCACAACGATGATCGAGCACTTCTGTTACCTCCATCACGGAAAAGAACAAGTGCCCCCACGGGGAAGGTACATCAGAAAACCCCCCACAACGGGGTCCATTTAGAAATCTACCCACCCGAAGATGAAAAACCTCCTCATCCCACGAAAATACTAGGACTCATACGAACATCACATTCGATTAGAACAACTTGAGTATGAGGCTGAACGACAGCGAGAAGCAGAAAAAGAATTACGAAAAGAGGTACAACAACGAAGAGAGCTAGAGAAAAATCTCTCGAGATTAGAGGCTGACCTTAGAAGTCGGAGCAATCAGGTTGATCGGGAGGAAAGCCTTCTTAGAGGAGAAGATCCGTTCGTGGAGAAAATCATGCGAGCTAGAGTTTCCAGAATTTTTAACAGTCCCAACATGGATCTTTACGACAGAACTACCGACCCAAGACACCACCTAAGCAACTTCAAAAGTCAGATGTACCTGACTGATGCGTCCGATGCAACTTGCTATAAGGCCTTCCCAACAACACTGACCAAAGCATCGATGAAATGGCTTGATAACTTACTGCTCAAGTCAGTGATTTGCTTTGATGACCTAGCAAGGAAGTTTCTTACCCGATTTTCAATTCAAAAGGATAAAGTCAAACATGCTCCAAGTCTTTTAGGGATAAAATAAGAGGTCGAATAAAACACTCCAAGATTATATAGAAAGATTCAACAAAGCTTGCTTGAAAATACAAAACTTACTTCCCAAAGTAGTGATAATGGGGTTGGTTAACGACCTTAGAGAATGGCCATTTTTCCAATATATATCAAAGCAACACCCGACTTTTTTGTACGAAGTGCAAGAGCAAATAGAGAAGTATATCAACATAGAGAAAAATGCTCGACTTAGAGATCCAGTCCCAAAACTAACCCTTCCCTACCAATTTCGGGATAAGGAGAAGGAGACAAAGAAAAAAGAGGAGTACAATTCGGAGAAGCCACGAAGATACCACAACTACATCTCACTCTGAGTTTCTCTTGTTGATATCTATAGGGAGATCTGTCACACTGAAAAGCTTCCACCTCCTCACCCCATTAAGAACAAAAAGGCCAAAAGTCAAACAGAATATTGCGAGTATCACAAACTATACAGGCATTCTACCAATAACTGTTATTATCTGAAAAATGTTTTAAAAAAGTTGTCTAGAGAAGGTCGGCTAGAAAGGTTCCTCGCTGAAAGGTCGGACAACCTAGGAAAGAGGAAGAGAGGAGATGAAGATGGAAGTCGGCGAGATCGGCCACCACAAGCCCCTGATAGGCACATACACATTATAAACAGAGGATTGCAAGAGGAGGAGTTACTAAGTCCTTACGTAAGAGACATCTCAAGGAGGTATATGAAGTCGGAGAAGGCAATGGAGCTCCCGATCTGTCCACAATCTCATTCACCAAAGAGGATGCACAAGGAGTGACACCTGGTCATGACGACCCTATGGTAATTACAATGATCCTTGCTAATGCGAATCTCCACGGAACTTTGGTGGACCAAGGGAGTTTGGCCAACATACTTGATGAGCGGATATTTTATACGCTTTTTATCATCATTTTTATATTGTTTCAGTTATGTTTTGTTTATTGATGCGTGGCAGAAGTTAACCAATTAAAAGATTTCAATTAAGAGACAGCGTTGCACGTATAGCTCTTAACCAGCTAAGATGTGCCTCACCAATTTAAAAAGGGTTGTCACAAAATTTAGAAATAAAATAGTGGGAGTATGAGTCCCAGTTTGTCTCCCAACGAGTTGCAGGCAAGAGTGCTAATTTATTAATCAGAATATTCCCAGAAAGTTGAGTTTGATAACAGGTAATTAAAATAAATGTGAACTAAGGTAATAAAAATAAACTGAAAATAATTATTCATATTCTGAATAAAAGGCCTTGACTGGGGGAATAATTAAGTGGAACTTCTATCCTTATTGGGATCTTCTCAAGTGTGGTGTAAAAAGGTTGTTGTTCTCACTCGATTTTCTGTTACTAAATAAGGAAAGATATGGTGATTGAACTAACTCTTACCCTCAGGTCCTAGCCCTCTCCCTTGGGGAGGTCTAGTATTAGTAGGTATAGGATTAGCTAACAATGTCCAGTTTAACCAAGCACTTGAGCATTCCAACTCAAGTATCACCTCTTAATCAACCCCATGTCAAGTGAAAATTCTACTCCATTGACATGGAAATAATAATCATAAAAATATGAGAAGACATAATTGATTAAAATAAAATAGAGAATTAAAATTAATTAAAATAAAAATAACTTCATATATTAATAAATTCAAAATGTAACATACTTAATTGACTAGGGTCAATGAGTAAAGAAACAAACTAAAGTAATGTCTTCAACGGAGGTAATGACTTTCAGCATCCAAAAATCCAAGCAGAAACATAAACTATCAGTGTGATGTAACTCTAAAAACTCAAATCTAAAACTAAGTGTAATCCTAATGTGATGAATCTCAATGTGTGTGGATGCCTCCTGAGTCTCTGCATGTTCCCTAGGTTTAATCTGTGTTTCTGGGCCAAAAACTAGGTCAAAAAGTGGCCCGAAATCGCCCCAGCGTATTCTGTTATTTTTGCAGATCGCGCAGGTCACGCGTACGCGTTGTCCACGCGTTCCCGTCAGGCAGCGATTTTCCTTGTCACGCATTCGCATCGTCCACGCGTTCGCGTCATGCGTGCAGACTCCAATCCACGCGTTCGCGTCAGGCACGCGTCCGCGTTGCTGCGAATTCTTCATTTCGCGCGTTCGTGTGGGCCATGCGCTCGGTCATTGCTCGCTGGTCATCTCCTTAGTTTCTTGTGTTTCTTCCATTTTTGCAAACCTCCTCTCCAATTTCCAAGCCATTCATGCCCTATGAAGCCTGAAACACTTAACATACAAATCACGGCATCGAATGGGATAAAGGAGAATTAAAATACATAATTAAAAGTCTCTGGGAAGCAAGTTTTCAATCATGGAGTAATTTTTGGAAGGAATTGTAAATACATGCTTATCATATGAATAAGTGGGTAAAGAATTGATAAAACCACACAATTAAACACAATACGAATCATAAAATAATGGTTTATCAACCTCCCCACACTTAAACATTAGCATGTCCTCATGCTTAGTTGAAGGAGATAAAGTAAATGAATAGGGACATGTAAAACTTATGAAATGCAATGCAACCTATGTATATATGTAAATGCAACTATATACTTCTTGTCTACTTGGTCAAAAGTAAATAAGCTCTTCAAGACAAATATAAATTAGATTTCACTAACTCAACTCATATAGTAAATACAGGTAACATTGTAAGAAGACAGCTTATGACAGCAGGGAACATAGAATTAAGCACTGAACCCTTACTGGTAGTGTATGTGCACTCTAATCACTCAGGTATATAGGGAAATCACTCTACTTTTCTCTAGTCATGCTTTCTAAAAATTGTTCTTCACCTAACCAATCAACAATATTTAACATACCAATGCAAATATCATGAGGTCTTTTTCAAGGTTGTAATGGGGCTAAGGTAAGGGTAAGGGTAAGGGTATATATATATATATATATATGGCTAAGTGAGCTTTATAAATTGAATCTTTAATTAACCCAAGCTTTCACCTAACATACACACACTCTATATAACTCTAGAATCATGCCTAGCTACCTATAGTCTTCACTTTTGCATTACGTACTCATGTATCAACTTTTCTTTAATTTTATCACATATGCATTGATTTTTCATTAACTTAACATTGGGGTAATTTTGTCCCCTTATTTATTTACTTATTTATTGAATACATATATAATATGTAGAGTGCTCATGCAAAGTATATGCAGCTAAATGCAGGGATGATGAGAAGAGTCATTATCATCATAAAAATAAAGTAAAAATAAAACTAAGATTGAAATGGAATGATCATACCATGGTGGGTTGTCTCCCACCTAGCACTTTGCTTTTACGTCCTTAAGTTGGACACTCGTTAGGCTTATTCAACTTCTCTTGGTGGATCTTCCAAGAGGAAGATCTCTAGTTCCTTTTGATTCTTCGTCTTCTCACCATGGTAAAGCTTTAGGCGATGTCCATTAACTTTAAGAAATTTGGAGTTAATAGGATGACGCAGGTGGAAAACTCCGTATGGCTCTACCTTTTCTACTCTGTATGGACCTTCCCATCTTGATCTCAGTTTACCTGGCATGAGCCTCAGTCTGGAGTTATATAGTAGAACTAACTCCCCTGGTCGGAATTCTTTCCTTTTTATGTGCTTGTCATGGACAACCTTCATTTTCTCCTTGTAACGCCTGGAGTTGTCATATGCTTCTAGGCGGAGGGTCTCTAGTTCTGCTAGTTGCAGCTTTCTTTCAGCACCAGCTTTCGTAAGATTCATGTTGCACTCCTTCACAGCCCATAAAGCATTGTGTTCTACATCTACAGGGAGGTGGCAAGCCTTTCTGTATACCAAGCAGAAGGGGCTCATCCCAATGGGTGTCTTGTATGCTGTTCTATATGCCCAGAGTGCATCTTGTAACCTGGCACTCCAGTCCTTCCTATGAGGTTTTACTATCTTCTCCAGAATATGTTTAATCTCTCTGCTAGAGACTTCTGCTTGTCCATTGATCTGGGAATGATAAGCTGTGGTGACTTTGTGAATTATCCCATGCCTTTTCAGTAATCATGTTAGTCTCCTGTTATAAAAATGGGTGCCTTGATCGCTCACGATTGCTCGTGGTGATCCAAAGCGACAAATAATATGGTTTCTAACAAAGAAAACAATAGTGATAGCATCATCAGTACGGGTAGAAATTGCTTCCACCCATTTAGAAACATAATCTACAGCTAACAGTATATAAAAGTAACCATTAGAATTTGGAAATAGACCAATGAAGTCAATGCCCCAAACATAAAAAATTTCACAGAAAAGCATATGCTGTTGAGGCATCTCGTCCCTCTTGGATATATTACCAAACCTTTGACATGGGGAACAAGATTTATAAAATTCAGCAGCGTCCTTAAAAAGAGTAGGCCACCAGAATCCGCAGTCTAGAATTTTTCTAGCTGTTCTTTGAGGGCCAAAATGTCCTCCACTCTCAGATGAGTGGCAGGCCTCTAAAATAGACTGGAATTCTGATTGAGGAACACACCGTCTAATTACCTGGTTAGCACCACACCTCCATGAATATGGATCATCCCATACATAGTATTTGGACTCACTTTTCAGCTTGTCTCTTTGGTGCTTAGTAAAGTTTGGAGGAAAAGTGTGGCTAACTAGATAATTAGCTACAGGTGCATACCAAGGAACTTCTTCAGATACTGCTTGTAAGTTATCAAATAGGAAATTATCATTTATAGGAGTGGAGTCACCCTTAATGTGCTCAAGGTGACTCAGGTGGTCTGCCACTAAGTTCTGGTTACCACTCATGTCCTTAATTTCTAAATCAAATTCTTGTAACAGCAGTATCCAACGTATTAGCCTTGGTTTGGACTCCTTTTTAGCTAATAAATATTTTAGAGTTGCATGGTCTGAGTACACTACTACCTTAGTACCAAGTATATAGGCTTGGAATTTATCCAGAGCAAAAATAATAGCAAAAAGCTCTTTTTCAGTAGTAGTATAATTAGACTGAGCAGCATCTAAAGTTTTAGATGCATAAGCAATTACAAAAGGGTCTTTACCTTCGCGCTGAGCCAGCGCTGCTCCTACTACGTGGTTGGAAGCATCACACATGATTTTGAATGGCTGGCTCCAGTCTGGTCCTTTTACAATTGGAGCTTGAGTCAGAGCGATCTTCAGTTTATCAAACGCTTGCATACAGCTCTCACTGAACTCGAACTCAATATCTTTTTGCAGCAATCTGGATAATGGTAGTGCTACCTTACTGAAGTCCTTAATGAATCTCCTGTAAAAACCTGCGTGGCCAAGGAATGAACGGACTTCCCTCACGGAGGAGGGTAAGGTAAACTAGAAATAACATCCACCTTTGCTGGATCTATAGAAATGCCAGTATTAGACACAACATGTCCTAGTACAATTCCTTGTTTTACCATAAAGTGACATTTTTCAAAATTTAACACAAGGTTTGTATTAACACATCTGTCTAATACTTTAGATAAACTATCCAAGCAAAGGCTAAATGAATCACCATATATGCTAAAATCATCCATAAAAATTTCCATACAGTTCTCAATAAGATCAGAAAAAAGACTCATCATGCACCTTTGGAAAGTAGCAGGGGCATTACACAAGTCAAATGGCATTCTCTTATAAGCATAAGTCCCAAAAGGACATGTAAAAGTAGTCTTCTCCTGATCTTCAGGAGCTATATAAATTTGAAAGTATCCTGTATAACCATCTAAGAAACAATAATGAGATTTACCTGACAGGCGATCAAGCATTTGATCAATGAATGACAAGGGTTAGTGATCTTTGCAAACTCTCCATGAATTCTGTACTCTAGTTGTCAGGAGCTCTCCATGCTCATTCTTTATTGTTGTGAATCCAGACTTCTTGGACACCACTTGTACTGGGTTGACCCATTCACTGTCTAAAATTGGGTAAATGATATCTGCTTCAAGTAGTCTGGTCACTTCCTTCTTGACAACTTCTAAGATGGTGGGATTCAATCTTCTTTGAGGTTGACAGACAGGCTTTGCTCCCTCTTCTAGGAATATTCTGTGTTCACAAACTTGAGGACTGATGCCTACTATATCCGCCAAGCTCCATCTGATTGCTTTCTTATGTTTTCTCAGCACTTTGAGTAGCTGTTCTTCCTGTTGAGAAGTGAGTTCCCTCGCAATGATGACTAGGAACTTCTGCTTGTCCTCAAGGTAAGCATACTTGAGGTGTGGAGGAAGGGGCTTCAACTCTAATTTCTGCTCATAGCTAGGTTCTGGATCGTCCGGGGCTGGTGATAATGGTAAAGTCTTCTCATGATTTTCAGAAAGTGTCCCCACACTTGGACCTTACTCCATGTACCTCTCTTCTAATTCTTCCTGGTGAACCTCCGCTACAGTTTCATCAATAATATTGCACTGGAAGATAGAACATCTTCTGGAGGGTGCTTCATAGCTTCATTTAAACTGAAACTCACTGTTCTGCCATCTATCTCAAAAGAGTAAGTTCCTGAGAATGCATCCAGCTTGAACTTTGAAGTCTTCAGGAATGGTCTTCCAAGTAGGATTGATGATGGTCTTCCTGAGTCATTAGGGGGCATTTCCAGGATGTAGAAATCAATAGAAAATGTAAGCCCCTTAATGCTCACTAGTACATCTTCAGCAATTCCAACTACTGTAATAATGCTTGTATCTGCTAACACAAAACGAGCTACCGACCTTTTTAAGGGAGGGAGCCTCAAAGTATCATATATGGACAAAGGCATTATGCTAACACATGCTCCTAAATCACACATACAGTCAGAAAATATCACACCTCCAATGGTACAGCTAACCATACATAGACCTAGATCACTACATTTTTTAGGTATATTTCCCATTAAAGCAGATATAGAACTACCTAAAGGAATAATTTCTAATTCATTAATTTTATCTTTATGTATGCATAAATCTTTTAGAAACTTTGCGTATTTAGGTACCTGTTGAATAACATCAAAAAGGGGAACAGTTACCTCGACCTTTTTGAATATTTCTACCATTTTGGGGTCAAGTTCCATCTGTTTTCTAGGCTTCCTTGCAAGTTGTGGAAATGGAATAGGAGGGGCACGAGTTGTAGCTTCTGCATCCCTTGGTGCTTCATTCTGTGGTTGAGCTTCCTCTTCTTCAACTATGTCTTGTACGTCCTCTTCCTCTTCAGCATCTTCTATTTCCACCACATCCTCTGCGGATACATTTTCTGGTAGTTTTGGCTCCTCATGGTTCCTCTCCTGTAGTGTGGTTCCAGACCTTAGAGTGATGGCATTGATGCCACCCTTGAGATTAGGCCGTGGTTGAGAAGGAATTCCATTAGAGCTTGAAGGTTGATGTCTGGAATTAAGCGAGGAATCCATCTGAGAGACGAGAGCTTGTAAAGTGGCAGTTAAGCCATTCAGACTAGAGTTAAGCTGAGCATGCATGTCTTGCTGTCCTTGCACAAGAGAACGGAGCATCTCGTCATTTGATGAGGAACTAGAATAAGCAGTCTGAGAAGCTTGTTGTTGGGTTTGTTGGGGTCCTTGTGATTGTCTTAGGTGAGGTGCTCTGTAAGGTTAGTTCTGATTCTGCTGTCTGTTGTTGTTATTGTTATTCCACCTCTGGTTTCCATTATTGTCTCTGCCTCCTCTGTTAAAGTTATCCCTCCATCCATGGTTAGAATTATCTCTCCAGCCTTGGTTGGAGTTGTCTTGCCATCCATGGCTATTGTTGCCACCTTGGTTGTAGTTGCTGCCTTGTTGATTGTATCCTTGATTTGGACGGTCATAAAAGTTGTGAGTGGCTACCACAGTGTTGTCTTCCTAGAGTTGTGGACATTCATCAGTATAATGACTATAATCAGCATAGATCCCGCATACTCTTTGTGGAACTAACTGTTGGCTCTGTTGTGGTGAAGGCTGAGCTTGTTGTGCTTGTTGTTGATTCAGCTGCATCTGCTTCAGTAGGTTGGTCATTTTATATATACTCTGAGTGAGAGCAATAGTCTCTTTGCTAGTGGAAATCTCTGCAACAGCTTTGGGGTTGCACCTTTGTCTGTGATTCCTAGTGGACTCAGCTAAGTCGATGATCAGTTGCCATGCTTCATCTGCGGTTTTGTATTTTTTCAGAGAACCATTACTGGCACCTTCCAGTGTAGTCTTATCCTGGGGATTCATGCCTTGGGTGAAGTAACTGATCAATACTAGTTTACCAATCATGTGATGGGGATATGCGTCCAGGAGATTATTGAAGCGCTCCCAATATTCAAAGAGAGTCTCTGATTCACCTTGAACAATACAGGAGATCTCTTTTCTCAGTCTAGCTGTGACTTCAGCTGGAAAGTATTTTTCGAAAAATTCTCTTCTAAGCGTATCCTAGTTGGTAACAGTTGCTTTAGGTTGGGAGTAGTACCACTCCCTCGCCTTTCCCTCAAGAGAAAATGGGAAAGCGGTTAACAGAATAGAAGTTTCATCTGCACCATGACGCCTAACAATAGAACAGGCTGTCTAAAAATCTCTAAGGTGCTTGACAGGCTCTTGAGCAGGTAAGCCATGAACCATGGGCATCAAGTTGATCAGTGCGGGTTTTAGTTCAAAATCTGCAGCTGTAGTTGGGTGATGTACTTGATACGGCTGCAGTGTAAAATATGGGGCTCCTGCCTCTTGGAAAGTGATTCTCCTAGGTTCTGCCATGTTTTCTACACGTAAATCAACTGGATCAGTAGTAAATGAGCTTGTCTCGCTCTCAGATGGTGGTTCAGATTCGCCCTCAGATGAGATTGGTGAATTGATAATAATCACTTCACCACCCTCGGAGGCTAACCGACGTCGAGTTCGTCTAATATGTGAAAGGGTTCTTTCAATTTCAGGATCAAATGGGACTAAACTCGGATCAGGCAATGAATGCGTCATTCAATGAGAAAGACATGTAACTCATGGTAACAGAAATAAAAAGAAAATATGCAAATAAAATAAAATATATACACTAATTAATAATGTAGCACACTATTGCAACTCCCCGGCAACGGCGCCAAAAATTGATGCGTGGCAGAAGTTAACCAATTAAAAGATTTCAATTAAGAGACAGTGTTGCACGTATAGCTCTTAACCAGCTAAGATCTGCCTCACCAATTTAAAAAGGGTTGTCACAAAATTTAAAAATAAAATACTGGGAGTATGAGTCCCAGGTCGTCTCCCAATGAGTTGTAGGCAAGAGTGCTAATTTATTAATCAGAAAATTCCCAGAAAGTTGAGTTTGATAACAGGTAATTAAAATAATTGTGAACTAAGGCAATAAAAATAAATTGAAAATAATTATTGATATTCTGAATAAAAGGCCTTGATTGGGGGAATAATTAAGTGGAACTTCTATCCTTATTGGGATCTTCTCAAGTGTGGTGTAAAAAGGTTGTTGTTCTCACTCGATTTTCCCTTACTAAATAAGGAAAGATATGGTGATTGAACTAACTCTTACCCTCAGGTCCTAGCCCTCTCCCTTGGGGAGGTCTAGTATTAGTAGGTATAGGATTAGCTAACAACGTCCAGTTTAACCAAGCACTTGAGCATTCCAACTCAAGTATCACCTCTTAATCAACCCCCATGTCAAGTGAAAATTCTACTCCATTGACATGGAAATAATAATCATAAAAATATGAGAAGACATAATTGATTAAAATAAAATAGAGAATTAAAATTAATTAAAATAAAAATAACTTCATATATTAATAAATTCAAAATGTAACATACTTAATTGAATAGGGTCAATGAGTAAAGAAACAAACTAAAGTAATGTCTTCAAGGGAGGTAATGACTTTCAGCATCCAAAAATCCAAGCAGAAACATAAACTATCAGTGTGATGTAACTCTAAAAACTCAGATCTAAAACTAAGTGTAATCCTAATGTGATGAATCTTAATGTGTGTGGATGCCTCCTAAGTCTCTGCATGTTTCCTAGGTTTAATCTGTGTTCTGGGCCGAAAACTAGGTCAAAAAGCGGCCCAAAATCACCCCGAGCGTATTCTGTTATTTTTGCAGATCGCGCAGGTCACGCGTACGCGTCGTTTACGCGTTCGCGTCAGGCAGCGATTTTCCTTGTCACGTGTTCGCGTCATCCACGCGTTCGCGTCATGCGTGTAGACTCCAATCCACGCGTTCGTGTCAGGAACGCGTCCGCGTTGCTGCGAATTCTTCATTTTGCGCGTTCACGTGGGCCATGCGCTCGCGTCATTACTCGCTGGTCATCTCCTTAGTTTCTTGTGTTCCTTCCATTTTTGCAAGCCTCCTCTCCAATTTCCAAGCCATTCATGCCCTATGAAGCCTAAAACACTTAACACACAAATCACGACATTGAATGGGATAAAGGAGAATTAAAATACATAATTAAAAATCTCTGGGAAGCAAGTTTTCAATCATGGAGTAATTTTTGGAAGGAATTGTAAATACATGCTTATCATATGAATAAGTGGGTAAAGAATTGATAAAACCACACAATTAAACACAATACGAATCATAAAATAATGGTTTATCATTTATGTTTCATTATATTTTCATAGGTATTAGTGAAAAATTCACATTTTTGGATTCTACTTTGGGTTATTATGTTTTATGATGATTTCAGGTAATTTCTGGCTGAAATTGAGGAGCTTTGGCAAAGTCTAATTCAGAGGCAAGGAAAGCATAGCAGATGCTGTCAGGATCTGACCTCTGTGCACTCAAACAAGAATTTCTGGAGCTACAGAATTCCAAATGACACGTTCTCAATGGCGTTGGAAAATATATGATGGTTTATACTTTTCTTCGAAGGAGCCTGCCCATACTAGGCGTTGAACGCCAAGGAGCTACCCCTTGGCTGGCGTTCAACGCCCCAAGGAGACAAGCCAGCGTTGAACGCCCAAGAACCACCCCATTCCTGGTGTTCAACGCCCACCAAGACACAAGGCAGCGCCAATCATCCCCTAATGGGCGTTCAATGCCCATTCCTCAAAGTTGGACACCAAGTTCAGCCCAAGTACTCAACCAAAGTGGGCCCAAGGATGGATTTTTGCATCTCTAGTCTAGCTTGTCATACTTTTTGTACTTCTTAGTCATTAGATTTGTATTTAAAGGAGAAGATCAACCATGTTAGGATCTTCTGCCTCATCTTTACCTTTCACGTTTTACTTTCTATAAAGCATGAGCAACTAAACCTCCTAAGTTAGGGTTAGGAGCTCTATTGATTCTCATGGATTAATAATATTATTGTTTTATTTCAACACACGTTTGATTCCATTCTCTTATGTATTTTTATTCTTCATCTCATGAATTGAGGATGATCCGTGACAATCATCCTTGTTCTACATGGGTTCCGTGTTAGTAATGCCCATATAGTATTTAACCATAAGCTAGAGAATGCACTGTGAATTCCAAGAGTGTGCCTGGGCGACTTTGGATATGTGACATATAATCCCGTTGACCGTGGGTTACTGAGGTTTCTGTGGCATTAAGGCTAGAGCATGAGAAGCAGCGTTTCCTGATCCGGAAGATTCGACCTTGTCTGTGACGTTTTGAGTAGGATCGCGAAGGGGAGTGGATTGCTTAGGTTTTCACCTTCAACTATGGTGAGAAGCCATGAGTTAACTTGATGAGGATGCTACATGAGTTGCTCGGATATGGTGGATTGCTATGGTTTAGAAGAGACTAACTTGATGAGGATGCTACATGAGTTAGTCAATTATGGCTGCCATTGAATGAATCGTTCATTATTGAAATAGACAGTAAGAAAAGTTAATCCGGAAAGAATACGCATCTCTGAAGCCTTAACTAAATATCAATAATTATTTTTACACTAATCTGGTATTTATTCTTTACTATTTCGTTTATGCTTTCAAACAAACAACCATCTTTTCTAATCGCCTGACTAAGATTTACAAGATAGCCATTGCTTGCTCAATCCGACAATCTCCGTGGGATTCGACTCTCACTTATGAGGTATTACTTGGACGACCCGGTGCACTTGCTGGTTCAGTTGTGCGGAGTTCAATTTTGCGCACCAATACTATTTAAGACTGCTTTTGACAAACTCGGATTAGAAGAAAAGGATCTAAAGGCATATCCAGACAACCTTTTAGGATTAGGAGACGCGCCGATTCGACCTCTTGGTTTTATCTCATTATATACCACTTTTGGTAAAGGCATAAAATCAAGAACTTTAAGCATCGATTACATTGTGGTAGACATGGTATCGGCCTACAATGCTTTGACAGGTCGAATAACCTCAAACCGATTAGTTGCAGTTATTTCTACACCTCACCTATGCATGAAGTTCCCAACTGCAGAAAGAATTGCCACTATAAAATGAGACCAAAAATTAACAAGAAAGTGTTACAATAAAAGTCTCAACCTAAGGGGCAGTACCAAAAGTAACAAAGTCAATACCATTGAGCTCGGTGGTATCCGAGTACGGGAAGAGCTACGGCCCACAACCTGAAGGAAAGATAGAAAAAGTGCAAATTGGATATCAGGCTGAAAAGACAACGAGCATAGGGGCCAACTTGGAAGAAAGTCTAAAGGCACAACTTGTTGATCTTTTACGAAGGAATTCCTACCTCTTCGCCTGGAAAGCCTCTGATATACTTGGTATAGACCCTGACCTCATGTGTCATAGGCTCGCTGTCTATCTAGGGTCCTGACCTGTTTATCAAAAGCGACGGAAGCTCGACCCTGAAAGAACGCAGGTTGTAGAAGAACAAGTGCAAGACTTTCTAGAAGCTGAGTTTATAAGGGAGGTAAAGTATCTTTTGTGGCTGGCTAATGTGGTCCTTGTAAAATAGTAAAACAGGAATGGAGGATGTGTGTTGATTACACCATCTCAACAAAGTTTGTCCCAAGGATCCATACCCTCTCCCCAGTATTGACACCCTGGTTGACTTAGCTTCAGGGTATAGATATATGTCCTTTATGGATGCATACTCAGGTTACAACCAAATCCTGATGTACAAGTCAGATCAAGAAAAGACATCTTTTATTACTCCAAAGGCCAACTATTGTTATGTAGTAACGTCTTTTGGATTGAAGAATACTGGAGTCACATACCAACAACTGATGAATAAGGTATTTTTACCTCACTTTATAAAACTAATGGAGGTATATGTGAATGACATGCTCGTCAAGACCAGAGACGACATTGCTCTCTTGACCGACTTGTCAGAGGTGTTCTCTATACTAAGGAAGCATGGGACGAAATTAAACTCTTCTAAATGCATCTTTGCAGTGAAGGCCGGAAAGTTCTTAGTCTTCATGCTCACTCAAAGAAGAATTGAGGCCAATCCAGACAAGTGCTCAACAATATTGGAGATAAAAAGCCCGACTTGTCATAAGGAAGTTCAACAATTAAACAGAAGGTTGGCAGCCTTGTCCAGATTCCTAGTAGGATTAGCCCTGAAATCTCAACCCTTGTTCTCAATACTAAAAAAAGGGAACCAATTTGAATGGACTCAAGAATGGAACAATCCTTCCAAAACTTTAAAGCATTCTTAAGCTAACTCTCAAT
Source organism: Arachis hypogaea (assembly GCF_003086295.3). NCBI lineage: Eukaryota > Viridiplantae > Streptophyta > Magnoliopsida > Fabales > Fabaceae > Arachis > Arachis hypogaea. Next base: position 35,850,434 of record NC_092054.1, on the reverse strand, counting down.
TCTTACTCAACCTATCCCAGGGGAGGAGCTTATTCTCTACTTAGCAGTAGCAAATCGGGATATAGCCTTAGCCTTGGCCTCAAAAAATGAACATGGAAAACAACCCATCTACTTTGTGAGCAAAGCTCTATATGGGGTTCAACTAAATTATCAAAAGATAGAAAAATTTGCATATATTCTCATTATCACTTTCAGAAGGCTTCGACCTTATTTCCAAGCCCACACTATAAAGGTCCGAACTAATCATCCTATGAAGCATATTATACAGAAGACGGACATTGCAGGAAGAATGCTACAATAGGCTGTGGAGCTGTTTGAATTTGACTTAAGGTATGAAACTCGGACAGTAATCAAATGCTAGTATTTGGCCGGCTTTGTAGCAGAATACACTGAAGCACAGGAAAATCTGTCAACTTGAAATTTGTATGCAGATAGATCGTCCAACAAAGGTGGAAGTGGAGCAGGAGTTATTCTGGAAAATGGAGAAGGAACTCGGATTGAACTATCATTAAAGTTCGAGTTCCTTTCTTCCAACAATTAAGCAAAATATGAAGCCTTGTTTGCTGGCTTGAAGATGGCTAAAGAAGTCGGGGCCAAAAGATTGATAATTTTTAGTGACTCTCAAGTGATAACCTCTGAAGTTAATGGGACTTATTTAGCTAAAAATCCTAATATGAAGAAGTATCTGGAAGAAGCACGAGAACAATTAGCTCAATTCTCGAAAAGAAAGATCCGACATATAGCTTGGGAATCTAATGTACGAGCTGATGCCCTCTCTATATTAGCCAGCACTAAGCCAGGGGGTAATAATAGAAGTCTGATCTAGGAAACTCTCCACGCACCATCAGTGTTAAAGGAAGATAACAAGTCAGACACAATGACCATATCCAAGCAAAGTCTAGAATGGATGACTCCCATAGTCGAATATCTTAAATTCAACATCATTCTTGGAAATGAAAAGGAAGTAAGAGGCTCAAAACGGACGTACAAAACTATACGCTGGTCCACAATATTATCTACAAAAGAGGAGTATCCATACCTCTATTAAAGTGTGTCTCAACCTCTAAGACTAAGGAGGTCTTAGAAGAAATTCATAATAGCATATATGGAAATCACTTAGGAGCACGATCACTAGCTAAGTAAGCGATCCGATCTGGCTTCTTCTGGCCAACCTTGCAAAGGGAAGCGGCCAATTCGTTAAAAGGTGTCCACCTTGCCAAAATCATGCCAACTTCCATGTAGCACCTCCAGAAGAACTCATAAGTGTTACCTCACCTTGGTTATTCGCAAAATGGGACTTAGATCTCCTCAAGCCATTCCCACAAACCCCCGGACAAGTAAAGTACCTCATAATGGGTATTGATTATTTTACTAAGTGGATTGAGACAGAACTTTTGGCAACCATCACAGCTCAAAGAAGTCGAAGTTCCACTACAAGAACATTGTCACTCGGTTTGGAGTCCCACACTCCATCACCACGGATAATAGAACTCACTTCACTAACTAAACTTTAGAAGCCTGATGGCCAGCCTCAAGATTAAGCACCAGCTTATATCGGCAGAACACCCTCAAACCAATGGACAAGCAGAAGCCACAAACAAAGTCGTATTGGTGGGTTAAAATTCCGACTATAAGATGCAAAGGGAGCATGGGCAGACGAGCTTCATCAAGTCTTATGGGCATATCGGACAACTCCCAACTCAACAACTGGAGAATCGCCTTTCCGACTTGCCTATGGCATAGAGGCCATGATTCCAGTAGAAATCGCTGAGGAATCTCGAAAAGGAAGAACTTGACCTCTTCTCAGAAGTCTGAGAACAAGCTCGAATAAAGGAGGAAGCGTTGAAACAAAGGATAGCCTTAAGGCATAACCAGAAAGTCATCATGAGAAGCTTTACCACAAACAACCTCATGCTGAACTGAAATGACATCAGAGTTTAGAGGTCGGGCGAAGGAAAGCTGGCTGCAAACTAGAAGGGACCTTATAAGATTGTCAAAGTCTTGGGGAAAGGTTACTTTAAAGTGTCCGACTTAAGGGGAACAAGCTCCGAAGGTCATGGCACACATGTAACTTAAAGAGGTACTACAGTTAAAAAGTGCACCTTGTTATTAAGTGTACTCTTTTTTCTCGATTTCATGGTTTTTTCCCAAAAAGAGTTTTCCTAAAAGGGGTTTTAACAAGGCACCATAGCAAGGGATAAGTGTAAAAAGAAAATTCTTAGTAGCAAACCAACTTATGTAAATGTTTTTTTTTTCTTTTATTAATAATAATTCATTTTCTTCCAACTTTCCCATTCAAATGCATTAATTTAAGTTCGAAAAACTGCAAAAATTATTGTCCAACCTGAATGGTCGGAAAGATGAGGTAACAAGGTACAAATTAGTATAAAATGTTATATAAGCAGTTCGTAGTCCGACCATAAACGACTCGGACAAAAAACGAAATGTAAAAGTAACTTGATAAAGTTCAACTACTTGAAGTCAAAACTCAAAGGGAAAATAATATTTATGCATGAATGGTCTAGATATGACCGACTTATTTCGCCGACGTCTTTTCCAACATAGCAAAAAACAACATCAAAAGTTACCGAATGGAAATTTCTATTGAACTAACGGCTGTACCAACTAAGAAAAGATGTTTAAACACAATCATTCCTGCCAAAAACCACTATCAGAATAGTGGAGAAAGGTTTTTAACAAAAAATAAAAGTTGTTCAAACTACAACTATTATAAAAAGTTAAATTGTTGACCCTCAAGTCGGGCCATTCAAAGCTAGAAATTACAGAGGAAGGAGTTGTTCACCAGTAGCAGCATCTTCGGGCTGAGCAGAGGAGGTCGGGATAGATTCAGACACTGGCACACTAGAATTTGGGAGAGTTATGGAAGGAAGGGGCTCACCAACCAATTGAGAAGTGGGAACTTGGCAAGCTTGTCCGACTTGTGCCCCCAAGATCTTCGGATCGGGCATAGGAGTGTCCTCCTCATCATCAGGGTAGGAACAATCTTCCCTTCAATTATAATGTTTTCGAGGCTGATGAGGGTGAGGTCGACCTCAGGAGTAACAACTCAGAATTGAGCCTTCAGATTCGCCATCATATCATCCATGCCTTCGGCTATGGTTTTCTCAAAGCGTTACATATTTGTCTCGGGATTTAGTGACCTCATCCACCAAGTCGAGCTTCTCCCCAAAGACTCTAGTGTAACTCTCCTCGGTCTTCTTCTTTAACCCCTCTGCCATGGCTAAGGCGGCCTCCGCCTAGTTTACTCTAGCCCGAGCTTTGCCGAGGTCAGAAATGAGGGATTCCCTTTCACCATCCCACTCCTTCTTTGACTCCCTCAAGGATGCCACTTCGGCCTACAAATTAGTCAAAGTGCATTGAGAAGCACCAAGGAGAGTATTCTCCAACCCTCTTAATAAAGCTGCAGAAATCTTGACAGTCCGAACTCTACCTCAGGCAAAAAGTTGAAGGTGGCTCTATATTGCAATATCATCCATGCTAATAAAGCTGTGGGGAAGGATGTGTTTTTCACTCCAAGAAATAGCATCAAAACTCTGCTCATAAATACCCACCTATTCCGAAGTCTTACGCCTCTTAGGGTTGGGCTCAGAATCAGAAGGTGGAGGAAGAACTGCCTGCTTTACCGAGCTTGAAGGAGGAGGAGTTGGTTGGGGAGTTGGATCAGGAATGATTTTCACCGAAGTTGAAGCGCCCGAGTCTGACTTAGAAGGGGAGGAGAGGTCGCCCTCTTCATCGGCCTCTCTCAGTTGCAGGTTTCGAGCAACGACATTTTTCTTGGCAGTCCGAAGAGTTTTCATGGCAGCCGACTTGGGAGCCATCTTATCTGTACGACGTCAAAGTTAGAATAAATTATTCACTTGCAAAAGTAAAACAAGAAAAAGTTGACTACAAAAATTGAAAGACTACCTTGCTCGGGCTGAAGTTGGCTTGGGTTTCCTAAGAACCTCTTAGTGTCCAGATAAGGAGCTCGGCCCTAACACTCTTGGAATAGACCAACTACACTCTCCTTGACCTCATCTAAATCATCTGAGTTATATTTGACTATCATAGGACTTTCCTCCCAATACAAAGGAAAGTGTGCCTCATCCTATTCACCCAGAAAGAAAGGTCGGAAACCCTCAACTGCTTGGATTTTGAAAAAATAATTTTTAGAGTCATAAAAAAATCGTCAAAAATGGCAAAGACCTTCCTTTCCTGAGCAGATCGGAAGAAAATCCATCCTTATTTTTTGGAGCTAAAAGGCTTGTAAGAACAAAAAAGTAAAAGAAGACCTTCAAAGAAGGGAAGATGTCAAGATCCCAACACAAAAGATGGTAAATCTTTAAGAAATCCCGTGAGTTAGGGTGAAGTTAGGAAGGAGTGACATTACAGAGTTTAAGAACTTCTATCTCAAAGTCGGTAGAAAAAAGGCTAACCCCCAACTTTGTGAAAAAAAAACTTTCATACATGTACATAAAGTGACATTCCTACTTGTCAAGTCGGGAAAAACAAATCCTCTCCTCAGGATCAGAAACTATAATTTTGTACTTCCTCTCATCCTCCCAATTTTCACATAACCTATGATGTCTACAAAGAGTCTCTTCATACTCATTATCAATGACACGAACGGGACTAAGCACAGATATATCTACCCGAGTCAGGTCAGAAGGTACTTTAGAGGACATGTTGTGAATTATTGAACGAGACATAAAAATTTATACCTACAAATACAACAAATACAGGGAAATCATCACAACAAGTCAGGTATACCAAAGAAACTACTACAATCATAAGAAAGTCGAGTCATCAACAACAACAACAGTTTATAGAATCTCGTAGACACCATAATCACTATCATATTATCAATACAAAAATAGCATCATCTTCAATAACTAAAATGACACCATTTGGGGGAAACACAAGTATAAAGATCCCACATTCAGATTCATTAGCAACAGTAACAAACAAAGACCAGAGCCAAAGCAAAGTTTTCAAGACTAAATTCCATTTTCAAAAGTGTTTGCCAATGCCGATAAAAACTAAAAAAGTATCATCTAGAACGCAAGAAACAGAGAACAGAAGCTCCAAAAGGAGAATAAAACCAACATCGAAGAGAGCGCGAGGTAGAGGCGGTGCACGACAATAGCAAAACATAAACGTTCCTCTCCAACGTGCGAGTAAAATCTTCAAGCCTCAAGATAAAGAAATCTTGAATACAAGAGAAAATACAAGAAAGGAAGTTGAATGGATATGGAAAAGAAGTTGAAGAAATGGCCAATTGTTTTGAAAGAAGAAGTGAAAAAGGAGAAAGAAGAAGAATTTGGGTATTTCTAAGACACAAGGGGCAAAATGGTAAATCCACTCCCCTCATTAATAACGTGCGCAATTTCCAAGGAAATTGCAAACACAACGTACGCCGTGTCCCACAGGGACGCAACGTTTCAAAGTTTTTGAAACTACGTCAAGTATCTGACCTACCAAAGGCAGTATACCCTACATGGGAAACTGAACCTACAAATGATCGAGCCCGACTTTGTAAAAGCTCGGGCTCAAACAAGAGCACTGTTCATACCTTGACCCAAAATAAAGCTAGGCACAAAAAGGTTAAAAGCCCAATAAGGGTGACCTCATCTACTTCTACCCGACCTCATAGAAGTCGAGCATGACAATAGTAGTTTAGTCCTATTAAGCTAAATAAGTAACTAACTCCTAAGATATCTCCTACTTGTCTAGAAGGGAGATCTCAACAACTTTCCTAGAAAAAAGAATCAGGTTATCCACCATCAAAGGTGGAATGATAAACCTCAATTTTGTGGTTTATCTTGTGCTTATTTTAGGGGATTTTATCACCTTTTCCCACTTTTATTCAATGAAATAGCATGATTTTGTAATTTTCCCTTAAATTGTGCTTAAGTGTAAAAACATGCTTTTTAGGCTCTTAAATTGGTGATTTTGATTCACTTTAATTCCATTCGATGCCTTGATGTGTTTGTTGAGTGATTTCAGGTTCATAAGGCAAGTATTGGATGGAAGAATTGAAGAGAAAAGCATGCAAAAGGGAGAATTCATGAAGAAATGAGCTTTTGGAGAATTGAGGGCCACGCGCACGCGTCATGTACGCGTACGCGTGCATTGGAGATTTTTCAAGCCACGCGCACGCATCAAGCACGCATACGCGTGAGTAGGGGTTTTGCCATCGACGCGCACGCGCACGCGTGACACCCGACACATGACCCACTTAAAGTAAAATCGTTGGGGGCAATTTCTGAGCTGTCCAGGCCCAAATCCAACTCGTTTCTGAGGGTATTTCATGCAGAATTGAAGATTGAGCAAAGGAGGAGCAATTATTTGGAGTTTTTGCATCATGTAGCTTAGTTTCTAAAGAGAGAAGCTCCCTCTTCTCTCTAGAATTAGGGTTCCTAGGGTTAATTGCATCTTAGATTCATGTTTAATTCCTTGTTTGCATCTTGTTTCATCTACATTCAAATGCTCTAGTAGTGTAATTCTCTTGTTCCTTCTTGTCAATTTTCCTTTTCATGCCTCTTTGTTTAGGATTGATAGACACTTGTTGGATTTGGTTTACACTTAATGAAATTTGAGGTTTGATGTTCTTTCAATGTTAATTTGAGTTGTGAATTTTACTTTTCTTACAATTGGTAGTTGTTAGATTTTATCATTCTTGCACATTTATTATGATTTCATTTGATACCTTCCAAGTGTTTGACAAAATGCTTGGTTAGATGTTAGAGTAGATCTTGAGCATTCTTGACTTGGACAGAGTAATTAGATAATCTTGAGTCATAAATACCCAACTCATGTTGGCAATCTAGAGTTGTTAGTTAATATGATTTCCATTGACTCTAATCTCTTGCTAATTCCATTAGTAAGTTAATTAGGAATTTTGGATTGAGATTAACTAGTCTTGTTTGACTTTCTCTTATGGAAGATAACTTACATCTTCTTCCAACATTGGAGATAACAAAATAGGATAAATTCTTGTTAATTATTGTTATTAGTGACTAGGATAGAAAGCCTATATTCTCAACCCTTGCCATGAATGTCTCTCTTTATTACTTGCTTTCTTACTTGCTTGATTTACTCTTGTCATTTATTCTTTTTGCAAATTATAAATCAAACCCCCTTGTCCCTTCATAGCCAATAATTGACCACTTCATTGCAATTCCTTGTGAGACGACCCGGAGTTTAAATACTTCGGTTAATTCTTATTGGGGTTTGTACTTGTGACAACCAATATTTTTGCATGTGAGGATTCTTTGTTGGTTTAGAACTATACTTGCAATGAGAATTAATTGGTGAAATTCTAGACCATCAAAGAATTCACTCATCAAAATGGCGCCGTTGCCGGGGAGTTGCAATGGTGTTATATTATTGGCTATTATGAATATGTGAATATGTTTGTCTTTTACTTGTTTGTTAGTATTTGTTAGGTTTAGGACTTTGTTGCTTATTTTTGTTAGCTTTTGTTTTATTTGCTATTATGAATTCTCACCACTTTGGCTATGAGTTTGGTTCAAATTATGTTGTAGGAGATGGAATTTACAATGATAACATGCATCAAGGATTTGGAGATCAAAGGTGGGAGGAGCCCCAAGCTTATTAACAACCTTCTTGGCAACAACCTCCTTCCGAACCAAGTTTGACAAGAATGCTTGGGGATATGACTACTCTTCTCATGGAAATGCGCAAGGACCAAAAAAGCATTTTATTCCATCCGAGCCGCTCAAGCGTCACCCCAACGTAACTACTCTCCGGATTCTTATGAGTAGAATCCTAATCCTAATGCATACCAATCTAATGTATGTGATGACCCTTATTGTGATTGTCAACTACAACCACCACATACATATGATCCCTTCCCTCAACGTGATTTTGAACCACCTTACTCACAAGCCCCTTACCACCAAATACCTCCATATGACTCTAATCCTTATCCACCATACCAACCACCTTATGAGCCATATGAACCATACATGGAACCACAACAATTCCAACATAATTACTCCCAAGAACCACCTCAATATACACCATCTTCATACCCTTTTCAAGATGAACCACCTTCCAATTATGAATCCTTTCCCTCAAACAATGAACCCTCTCTTCCACCACCGCCCCCAATGACGCCCTCACGCTAGAACTAAGAGATCGTGACTCTCATATCCAAAGGCAACAAGAGGGGACGAAAAAGGAGTTTAAGGAGCTAGAAGCCAAGTTAGCTACTGTGAGTGAAGCCATTAACCACATAGCCTCCCACCTAAGCTCATGCATTCCAAGTACTCCCATTGACGAATGTGGAGAAGCAATTAAGGACCATAGTGAGGGAGTGAGTTTAGAGATTCAAGGTGAAGAAGAAGAGTTGAAGCAAGAACTTCCACAAGGGGAAGAAGTTGAGATAATTGAGCAGGAAGAAGTGGTTGAACACCTAGGAGATGTTGGAAGTCTATGGGAATGTAGCATTATAGAGCCCTCTTTCAAGAAGTTTGATATTGATGTTGAGGAGGGTATACAACCTCCAAGGCATATCATGGTGGAAAACTTTGAAGAGGTTGATCAAGAGATGGATTTAATCATTGATGAATTCTTATGTACAATTGAATCCTCCCCCATTGGACTTGACATGGAGCTTAAAGAAGAAGATACCTCACCTCCCATACCCTTGGTAAGTAATGAAGAAGAGATTGAATTGGAGGGAAGCTACCAAGAGGAAGAGGTTGAGCAAGAAGCAAGCTCTATCATTGAAGATGATTCCACACCAACCAATGTGTCTTTTGAAACTGATGAACTTACCTCATTGTGTTGTGAAATTGATGACAAGGAGGACCGTGCACAACCTCCGACACATGATTTGAGCAATGAGGGGTGTATAGAAGAAGTTGGTGAGCAAGGAATTGAACTTAAAGAAGCTTGCAAAGAGGTGAAAGTTACAAAGGAAGACCACAAAGAAATGGATCTCGCATTGGCTAAGTGTGAGGAGATCCCCCTTCCTAAGTCACCATCATCCAACACAACATTCAAGCGGGTAAAAATTCTATCCCTAAGCTTCACTTTCTCACTTGAATATGGTTTGATTGAAAATGATGGTCAACTTAGAGCCCTTTGTAGAGTTAAGAGTAGGAGGGAGTTGTGTAGTGGTTGAAAACATCCCTCTAAGTTTATGATGGTTGTCTGCTCGAAGTTGAATAGCAATGGTTGGTGTAGAACCAAATTGCATGGGTCTAGGAGAATGTTTGGATGCTTAATTGAGAATTCACAAGCCTTGTCACCCAAATTTAACTATGGTAGTCAACGAGAAGATGGGTGCAAGAACAAGGTTTGGGACCCCGGAATTCATTTCAACAATCAAAACTCTTGGGGTCTTGTCATTTACTTAAGCTTACTTGAAGGCCTTGTGCGCCTAATTTGGGATCCCGGTGGACATTGGAGATGCAAACATTGGTGGGGATTTGGTGCATGAAATTGTGATCTCTAAAACGGCGCCAACAACTTGGCACGCACGAATGTAATCTCAACTCTTTGTCACAACTCCGCACAACTAACCAGCAAGTGCACTGGGTCGTCCAAGTAATAAACCTTACGTGAGTAAGGGTCGATCCCATGGAGATTGTCGGCTTGAAGCAAGCTATGGTCATCTTGCAAATTTCAGTCAGGCAGATTCAAATGGTTATGAGGTTTTGATAGTTAAAAGATGAATAAAATAAGATAGAGATACTTATGTAATTCATTGGTGGGAATTTCAAATAAGTGTATGGAGATGCTTTGCTCCTTCTAAATCTCTGCTTTCCTACTGCCTTCATTCAATCATTCATACTCCTTTCCATGGCAAGCTGTATGTTGGGGGATCACCGTTGTCAATGGCTACCGTCTGTCCTCTCAGTGAAAATGGTCCAAATCTGCTGTCACCGCACGGCTGATCTTATGTCAGTTGTCAATCATGTTGGAATAAGATCCGTTGATCCTTTTGTGTCTGTCACTACGCCCAACACTCGCGAGTTTGAAGCTCGTCACAATCATCCCTTCCCAGATCCTACTCAGAATACCACAGACAAGGTTTAGACTTTTCGGATCTCAGGAATGGCCGCCAATAATTCTAGCCTATTCCACGAAGACTCTGATCGTGAACCAGGAGGCTAAGAGATACACACTCAAGCTATTGCAGATAGAACGGAAGTGGTTGTCAGGCACATGTTCATAGGCGAGAATGATGATGAGTGTCACGGATCATCACATTCAACAGGTTGAAATGCAAGTGAATATTGATGAGAGAACTTTTGCGTGGTCTAGAAATTTGCGGATAAATCCTCGTTGCAAGTATAGTTTCTAAACCTTCAAAAGTCCTTTCATACAAACGTTTTGGTTGTCACAAGTAACAAACCCCTAAATAAATTGATAACCGAAGTATTCAAACCTCGGGTCGTCTTCTCAAGGAACTGCATGGAAGTATGTTCTTATTATTGGTTATGGAGATTGTAAATTGGGGTTTTGAGAATGAGGAGCGAATAGTTTAATTAGCAAATAAAGTAAATGAAGAACAAGCAATTTAAATGGCAAGTAGAATAAATAAATGACTGTAAATAAACTTTTGGCAAGGTATGAGAAATTGGAGGTCCTATCCTAGTTATCCTTATCAATGATGATGAGAATTGAATCTTAATTCCACTTTGTTAACCTTTACTAAGATAAAGGAAGGTCAAGGGATTAATTGGTTTGATCTTCGGATCCTATTTATTTCCTAAGAAAAGATTGTGATTATTGAAGTTCAATTTGATTAACAAAGATAACAATTATCAATCATGTTTGAGTTTGATAACTCCTGAGTTACTGATTTCTTAACCAAGACCAAAAGGAGAAAAGTAAATCTACTGGAATAAAGATGTCTTCAGATGGGAATAACAATAATGTAAATAAAAGAAAGCTATATTAAACTGAAATACCTCAAATAACATTAATTCAAAAGAGTAATCTGTAACATGAAAGAATTCATAAATTAAATTGCAAAAGTAAATAAAAGAGAATATTGAACCTGATAAAGAGATAATCCTGAAAACGAATAAAATCCTAATTCTAAATCCTAATCCTAAAGAGAGAGGAGAGAATCTCCCTCTCAAAACTAAATCTAAATCATGGAAAACTAACCAAAGTCGAGACTCTCCTTGAATGGATGCATTCCCCCACTTCATAACCTCTGGTCTATGCCTTCTGGACTTGGATTTGGGCCAAAAAGGGCTTCAGAATTCACTATGAGTGTTTTTTGCAATTTCTGGTGCGTGGCCTCTGTCACGCGTCCACGTGGGTCACGCGGTCGGGTCATTCGGAGTTTTCCTTGTCACGCGGTCGCGTCAGTCATGCGACCGCGTCATATGTGTTTCGCTCGAGGCGTGCGGTCGCGTCAGTCATGCGGCCGCGTCAATTCCTTTTCGCGCTGGCATGCGACTGCGTCGCCCATGCGATCGCGTGGCTGCCAGTTTCTTCAAAAACTATGTTTTGTGCTTTCCTTCCATTTTTGTATGTTTCCTTTCCATCCTTTAAGTCATTCCTGCCTTAGAAGATCTGAAACTACTCAACACACTAATCACGACATCGAATGGAAATAAAGGTAATTAAAATAATTAGTTTTAAAGCATAGGAAACATGTTTTTCACATACATCACATAATAAGGAAGGGAAAGTAAAACCATGCAATTAATATGAATAAGTGGGTGAAGGATTTAATAAATCACTCAGATTAAGCACAAAATATATCATAAAATATGGGTTTATCAACCTCCCCACACTTAAACAATAGCATGTCCTCATGCTAAGTCCAAGAGTAATGTTAGGTTAAAGTGGTGGAATGCCATGCAATGCAATCTAATCTAAATGCAACTACCTAGATGCATCATGCAATTCTAATCTTTATTCACTTGTATATAAAGCTTGCATGTAGTTGAATTAATTCACATTCTCAAGGAGTCATATATATATATAGCCAAACCTTAGATAGTTGATAAAGTGCCTTTACAATTGCAATGGGAGAGAAAAACATTTTATAAACTTGCAAGACAATTAATAATTTCAGCAGAGATACATGTTAATGAGCTATTGAACTCTCACTGGATTTTGTGTTTACTCTCTAGTCACTCAGTGTTTATTGGGTTAATCACTCTATTCTTCTTTTTATTCTTACTTTCTATAACTTTGTTCTTCATCTAACCAATCAACAATTATAGAGTATAGACATACCAAAAATCATGAGGTCTTTAGTCAAGGTTGTAATGGGGCCAAGGTAAAGGTAAGGGTATATGTATAGGGCTAAGTGAGCTAATAGGTGAATCCTTAATTAGTCTAAGATCTCACCTAACATACATACTTTGTAAAGCAAAGCTTCTTTACCTATTTTCCTATATTTTCCCACTTTTGATGTTACATGCTTATGTTTCAATGTTTATTATTTTTTTTATCCCATGTGCACTGCTTTATTTCACATTTGGGGAATTCTTTTGTGTCCCATTTATTCAACCACTGAAAAATAACACTTTTTTTTAATGCACATGGTAATTCAATTATTTTGATTTCACATGAGCATGCTTCCCAAAACTTTTATTTTGAATTATTTTATTCTTTTCAACTTTTCTACCCTTTTGTTTTTATTATCCATGTTCCCAATAGGTTCTCCCACATTTAAACCATACATACTTCCTATCTTAAGCTAACCAAGGATTCAACTTGGGATTTTTATTTTGTTTTTCTGCTTAAAGCTAGTAATGTGGTTTATAGAATAAAAGGGGATTTAAAGGCTCAAGGGGGCTAACAAGGGTGATGTAAAAGGTAGGCTATTTTGGGATAAGTGAGCTAAAATTAAACAATGGCCTCAATAACTCTCTTGATATGTATTTCTATTCTATAATCGGACATATAGATTAAAACAAAGTAAAGAACATCAGAAAAAAAAGAAGGGCGGAACACACAGGAATAAAAATTATGGTTTGAATGTAACCATACAATTAAGCTCAAAAATCATTTATCAATTATGTATGTCATGCAAGTAAAATTAAAAGTTCCCATTATTCTCAATGTAAAATTTATTTTGAATGGCTTTAAAGTTTGTGTTTCTCCTTGATGAAATGTTGTTAACTAACTAACATATAATGCTATATGTACAAGGTGTGGGTTGTTTCTATTATGTTCAAGTTCCTAGTTTACTTCCTTTTTATATTTTCAAATTAAACTAAGTTATCTTATGCTAAAAAGGGTAAACTATACTAATTAATCCACAATTTTTATAACTAATAAGTTAGAATTACTACTAAACTAAATGAATAAAATATAAACTAAAGTGCAAAATGCAGAAATAGAGTATAAATACATGAAAATAGCAATATATGAGTACTGAGAGAATAAAAATAAAAATAAAGAGAAAAATACAGAAAAATAGCAAAATAAAATAAAAAGAGTCTGTAGTGGTTCACCAAAAAGAATACGCCAGAGATGGCGACCTCCCCACACTTAAAATGAAGCATTGTCCCTGATGCTCACTCAAGCAGGGTGTGAAGGGGTGTCATCACTGGAAGGACGGGTAGCTGGAGTCTCTGTGGTGGCGGTCTGAGGATCTGCCTGCTGCAGAGGAGGTGCTGACTGGATAGGGATCTCGGGGTCTACAGCCTGAATCTGAGGCAGAGCCTCCTGATGTGATGTGGCCTGCTCTGTGCCTGCCTGCACAGCCTTGCTCTGTGGATGGGTCTCTGCCTCGTGATCATCCGCCTCCTCCTCAGATGCCTCGGATGGTGTGTTAGGCTCGGAGGGGATGTCGCCAGATCGTATCATCAGCTTCAGGTGCTCATAGCATTGCTTGTTGTGACGCTCCATCTGGTCAAGCCGTCGAAACAGGCGGTGCACTAGATGATAGACGGGCTCTGGGACAGGTAGAGGTACAGTGGTGGTGGCAGGGGTAGCTGTGGAAGAAGAGGGGCCGGCAGATGGTGTGGCTGTCTCAGCAGTAGCAGTGAGAAATGGAGGTCTGTAGCCCAAAGCCAGAAAGTTCCTGCTATGAGGGATAATCTTCTTGCATTTTGCAGCAGGTGGCTTTTCATCAGCATCCTCCCAAGGCACGTCAGCTCGACGGCCTAGCTGTGTAATCAGATAAGGAAAGGGAAGAGTGCCTCGGACGTGGACCCTGGCCATATAGTACCGGATAAAGCGTGGCAGGTACAGGTTCTTACCCTCCATCACACACCATAGGAGGGTGATCATAGCGGCAGGTATCTTAGTCTCGTGAGTGCTCGGCATGATGAAGTTGCTAAGTATCTGATGCCATAGCAGAGCCTCATCATTCAAGTAAATTCGCTTGATTCCCTTTGGCATGGTGGTGTTCTGACCCATAATCCAAGGAACGGTCGGGTCAAGGACTATCCTAGCCTTGCTGCATCCCAATCAAACTTCATGAAGCGCATGTCCTCCTCAGCTCTTTGATAACCATCCAGCTGATCAGATTTAGGCAGAAGTTTCAGAACATCCTCAATGGCCTCTTCAGTGACCAGAATCTGCTTCTCTCTTAGGTTCACTGCATCTAGGGAAGTCTTGAAGTAATTACAGTAGAATTCCCTTACCCAAGATGCATTCACCTCAGTCAGGTTTCTATCCAGGAAGAACCAGCCTCTTTGTTTGATCTGATCAGAGGTGTATTGCTGGAGTTCTTCTGGGATCTTCAAAGTCCTCTCCAGGTATAGGTTCCTGGAGGTTGCAAACACCGGATACTTCAGCTCACAGTATCGGTTTGCAAACTTTACTGGATCATTAGCAGGGAGCAGCTAGTCGGCCTTTTCCTGCGGGGTAAAGTTTTTCTCCTGCCAGGAGTCATTGTGCATGATATCCAGGATGGACATGGCGGATTGTCCTCTTTTACGTTTGCCAGTAGTTGCCTTTGCTTTTCCCTTTCTCTGGGTGGTAGACATCCTGAAAAATAGAAAATCGGGATATAATAAAAAAAACAGAAAAACAAATAAGCAAATAGTCAAAAGAAACACAAAGTGGCAAAGGAGCAATAGGATAAGGAAAATGAGTTAAGTAAATGTGCATTAAGGATTGTATAGGAGTTAAAAGTCTGAAAAGAAGAATTGACAATCCAAAATGTGATAGAAGGCATGTTAATTAGGAAAAATTATCAGTATGCCATGGTTAGGAGGTTAAAGAGAAAGTGAAAAACCAAGAAGAGAGAGTAAGAAAGGTTAGGTGGGTTAGAATTGAAAAAGAGTTTAAGAAGTTAAAATTAGTGAGTTAGTAAAAAGTGGGTTAATGTAAGTGGCATAATGATAAGTTTCTAAGTAACAAGCATTCACAATTAAGGGCTATAGGTAACTCATAACCAAATAAGGAAATTAGGTTGATGATGATTCAGATAGATATAGAAATAGCAAAAAATTGGAATCTAAACATCAAAAATGCAGATTATGAACCAGGAAATCAAAGAGAATGAGAAAGCTTGCCCTGGCATTCATGAATTGGTTTGGTTAAAGCGGAGTAAAGCAGAGTTTAAATTGCCAAAACCAAAACATGAATGAAAGTCAAAAACAGTTTATAAAAATTTGGGCAGCATTCCGGCTGAAATTGGATTGTCCCGGAAAATAAACAGCAATAGAATAGTTCATATGAATCAAAATTAAAGCTGCAATTAAATAGTATGAATAAGAAAGAGCATAGCAGCATGAACTTGAAGAGTAGCATATGAACATTACGAAACTTCACAGCAACAGTAGAATTGCAAATTGATAAAACAAGAAACACGAACAGTGCAATTAAACAGACCTAAATCCACTAACCACATCCTAGGCTACCTAACAACCTAGAATCCACTACAACATGCATATCTAACTAGCCTAAATATGAACATAAACAGAAAAATATGAATTAACTACGAATGGAGAGAAGGGTGGCATTCGTCGGAACCTGGTAGGTGAATTAAGGAGAGTGGGGTAGAGAGGTGGCTGGGGATGGTGGCGGTGGTGTCTGGCGCGGCAGAGGTGGCTGCTGTTCGGGGGCAGGGAGGGAAAGGTAGGGGTAATGGGGGTAGGGGGAAGGAAGGTGGGCGTGGGTGGCGCTGGGCGGTGACGGCGGCGACGGTGGCGCGGTGGGTTGTGATCGCGGAGAGGGGGCAGTGGCGGTGGAGGGAGGAAGGAGAAGGAAGAAGAAGAAAGAAGGGGAAGGAGGAAGGGGGTGGGTGGCGGCGGGGTCTGGGTGGTGGGTGGGGTGGCGGCGGTCGGTGATGGTGGCTGGGTGGTGGTTGGGTGGTTGGAGAAGAAGAGAGGAAGGAGAAGGGTTTGGGGGGGCACGAATGGTAGGGTTCGCGTGACTGAGGGGTTATAAATTTGAATCCACGCGTTTGCGTGGGGTACGCGGTCGCGTGGTTGGAGTGAAATAGGGGTCGACGCGATCGCGTGAGTGGCGCGATCGCATGGGATAGCTAAAAGAATGAATGACGCGATCGCCTGGGGCATGCGATCGCGTTGCCGGAAATTGTGCTAAACGCACGAATCCAGTGTCGTTTCAGCGCAACTCTCTGTCTCATTTTGGGGTGTTGTGTAATCCATGCGACGCGATCGCGTGGGATTAATGTTGTGCAAGTGACGCGATCGCGTCAGGGACACGATCGCATGGGCCGTTTGTGCGAAACGCACAATGGCCGCACAATTCCAGCCTAACTTTCTGGACGTTGGATCTTTACGCCGATCTCCAGATCACGCGGCCGCGTGAATGACGCGGTCGCGTGGGAAGTGTTTTTCGCAACTTGACGCGATCGCATGAATGATGCGGTCGCGTCGCACACCTTTTTTTGTGTAAAATGCAGAATGCAATGATTAATATGAATGCGATGAAAAACTTCAGGTTCAATAAAATGAATTAAAACTTGAAAACAAATAAAACTAAATAAAAAAAATTGAAAAAGGAACGGTCATACCATGGTGGGTTGTCTCCCACCTAGCACTTTTAGTTAAAGTCCTTAAGTTGGACATTGGATGAGCTTCCTGTTATGGTGGCTTGTGCTTAAATTTATCCATAAATCTCCACCAACGCTTGGAATGCCAATAGCCTCCGGGGTCCCAAACTAGGCATGAAAAGCTTCTGAACAGCTTCAAATAGATTCTCAAGCTCCCGGGGTGACGAGTGTCAGAATAGATTCCAGGGTCCCAAACTTGGCTTTTAAATCCGTCTTCGTCTTGATCTATATCTTTCCATCCGAGCGGTTTAGAAATTAGATTCTCACCAGAATAACCAAACGTTTTCCGAGATCCATTTGATAGATCATGATGGCAATCCGCACACTTCGAGTCGAAGCGTGGAACCTTGTTGAACCTTGTGCACCAGCTCTGAGTACGAGCCATTTCCCTTTTACTCTTAAAGCCGCAGAGAGCTCTAAGCTGGCCATCTGTTTCAAGCAAACCATATTCAAGTGGAAAAATACAGTTAAAGGTTAAGGATTGTACCCACTTAAAGCTTGTATTAGGTGGTAAAGGCCTTGGGATAGGTGGTTCCAGTGGTTCTGTGAGTTCTACTCCCTTGTGCTCTTCTGTGAAATTCTCCACTTCTTTGCAAGATTCTTCAAATGTATCCATGTCCTGATCAGCCATCTATGTCTTCCTCATCACTTAAGTCATAGACTGGAGGTTGAGAGAAATCTAGCTCCGTATTTTCTTCGTATTCACTCGGGGAAGATTCTTCGATCTCAGAGAATTCACTTGTGGATGCAAGTTCATTACTAGAAGAACTTGACTTGAGATTATCATTATCAAGGAGACTTGCTTCTTGGGTTATTCTATCTAGTTCTTCATGAAAGACTTGCTCTGGGGATTGCGCACAATCCTCCTTAGCATCAATTGTAACATCCTTGACAGAATGCTCCACAACTTTGGATTCCCATGGAGGTTCAGCGTCTCCTAAGTCTTCAACCAACTCTTCTTCTTTAATAATGACAGCTTCCTCTACTTGTTCCAGTACGAAGCCATGCTCTGTCTTGTCCACTGGAGTTTCTAGTATCTCCTTCATGCTACGCTCTTTGTTAGATTGTCCACATGGGGTTGTGGGAGGTCCTTGAATGTTCGAACGTCTAGAAGATAATAGACTTACTGCTTGATCCAGTTGACGAAGGGTTGTTTGAAGTTGATCTACTGTTTCCTTGAGGCGAACCTCTGATTCTCGGGGTGATAGATTTGGATATGGTACATGGGGAAGTGGTGATGTTTGGGAGTAATTGGACTGCAATCGGGGTAGATGAGGATCATACAGTGGTGAATGGTGAAAAGGAGCTTGTGAGTGTGGTGGTTCGAAGTTATGTTGAGAGGATGGTTTATAAGCACATGGTGGGGCTTGTGGGTAATTACAAGGTTGTCCACCATGTCTATTGGCTTGGTATGCATTGTAGAATGGTCTTCGTCCATGATATCTTGGAGGGTGTTGCTGCCTAAAGGGTTGATCAAATCCTCTTGGCTCCATCCATCTTTGATTGTTCTGACCTTGATGCATGTTCCTGTTATAACTTTCATTCCTTTCAATAATATTAGAACCAAACTCAAAGCGAGAGGGGTGAGAATTCATAGTAGCTAATGAAGATAAAAGAAGGAAATAAAAACAAATAAAAACGTAAAAGAAAAATATTTACAATAACCAATAATAAGGCACACGATTGCAGTTCTCCGGCAACGGCGCCATTTTGATGAGAGAACTTTTGCGTGGTCTAGAAATTTGCGGATAAATCCTCGTTGCAAGTATAGTTTCTAAACCTTCAAAAGTCCTTTCATACAAACGTTTTGGTTGTCACAAGTAACAAACCCCCTAAATAAATTGATAACCGAAGTATTCAAACCTCGGGTCGTCTTCTCAAGGAACTGCAGGGAAGTATGTTTTTATTATTGGTTATGGAGATTGTAAATTGGAGTTTTGAGAATGAGGAGCGAATGGTTTAATTAGCAAATAAAGTAAATGAAGAACAAGCAATTTAAATGGCAAGTAGAATAAATAAATGACTGTAAATAAACTTTTGGCAAGGTATGAGAAATTGGAGGTCCTATCCTAGTTATCCTTATCAATGATGATGAGAATTGAATCTTAATTCCACTTTGTTAACCTTTACTAAGATAAAGGAAGGTCAAGGGATTAATTGGTTTGATCTTCGGATCCTATTTATTTCCTAAGAAAAGATTGGGATTATTGAAGTTCAATTTGATTAACAAATATAACAATTATCAATCATGTTTGAGTTTGATAACTCCTGAGTTACTGATTTCTTAACCAAGACCAAAAGGAGAAAAGTAAATCTACTGGAATAAAAATGTCTTCAGATGGGAATAACAATAATGTAAATAAAAGAAAGCTATATTAAACTGAAATACCTCAAAAAATATTAATTCAAAAGAGTAATCTGTAACATGAAAGAATTCATAAATTAAATTGCAAAAGTAAATAAAAGGAAATATTGAACCTGATAAAGAGATAATCCTGGAAGCGAATAAAATCCTAATTCTAAATCCTAATCCTAAAGAGAGAGGAGAGAATCTCCCTCTCGAAACTAAATCTAAATCATGGAAAACTAACTAAAGTCCAGACTCTCCTTGAATGGATGCATTCTCCCACTTCATAACCTCTGGTCTATGCCTTCTGGACTTGGATTTGGGCCAAAAAGGTCTTCAGAATTCGCGATGAGCATTTTCTATAATTTCTGGTGCGTGGCCTCTGTCACGCGGTCGCGTCATTCGGAGTTTTCCTTGTCACGCGGTCGCGTCAGTCATGCGGCCGCGTCAATGCCTTTTCGCGCTGGCATGCGGCCGCGTCTCCCATGCGATCGCGTGGCTGCCAGTTTCTTCAAAAACTCTGTTTTGTGCTTTCCTTCCATTTTTGTATGTTTCCTTTCCATCCTTTAAGTCATTCCTGTCTTGGAAGATCTGAAACTACTCAACACACTAATCACGGCATCGAATGGAAATAAAGGTAATTAAAATAATTAGTTTTAAAGCATAGGAAACATGTTTTTCACATACATCACATAATAAGGAACGGAAAGTAAAACCATGCAATTAATATGAATAAGTGGGTGAAGGATTTAATAAATCACTCAGATTAAGCACAAAATATATCATAAAATATGGGTTTATCAAATATCTTAGAATAAGAATAAGTTTGAGTTGAATAGAAAAATAATAGTACTTTGCATTAATTCATGAGGAACAGCAGAGCTCCACACCTTAATCTATGGGGTGTAGAAACTCCACCGTTAAAAATACATAAGTGAAAGGTCTAGGCATGGCCGAATGGCCAGCTCCCAAGTCTAAGGAAAAACGTTCCAAAGATGTAAAATAAATCGCTAAAAGTAGTTTTTATACTAAACTAGTAACCTAGGGTTTACAGAAATGAGTAAATGATGCAGAAATCCACTTCCGGGCCCACTTGGTGTGTGCTTGGGCTGAGTATTGAGCTTTACACGTGTAGAGACTTCTCTTGGAGTTAAATGCCAGGTTGTAGCCTGTTTGTGGTGTTTAACTCTGGTTTGTATCCTGTTTCTGGCATTTAACTTCAGAATAGGGCGGGAAGTTGGCGTTTGAACGCCAGTTTGCGTCGTCAAAACTCGGGCAAAGTATGGACTATTAAATATTGCTGGAAAGCCCTGGATGTCTACTTTCCAATGCCATTGAGAGCGCACCAATTGGGTTTCTGTAGCTCCGAAAAATCCATTTCGAGTGCAGGGAGGTCAGAATCCAACAGCATCTGCAGTTCTTTTTCAGCCTCTGAATCAGATTCTTGCTCAGGTCCCTCAATTTCAGCCAGAAAATATCTGAAATTACAGAAAAATACACAAACTCATAGTAAAGTCCAGAAATGTGATTTTTGCATAAAAACTAATAAAAACATAGTGAAAACTAACTAAATTATACTAAAAACTACCTAAAAACAATGCCTAAAAGTGTATAAATTATCCGCTCATCACAACACCAAACTTAAATTGTTGCTTGTCCCCAAGCAACTAAAAATCAAATAGGATAAAAAGAAGAGAATATACTATAAATTTCAAAATATCAATGAAACTTAGCTCCAATTAGATGAGCGGGACTAGTAGCTTTTTGTCTCTGAACAGTTTTGGCATCTCACTTTATCCTTTAAAGTTCAGAATGATTGGCTTCTATAGGAACTCAGAATTTAGATAGTGTTATTGATTCTCCTAGTTCAGTATGTTGATTCTTGAACACAGCTACTTTATGAGTCTTGGCCGTGGCCCTAAGCACTTTGTTTTCCAGTATTACTACCGGATACATAAATGCCACAGACACATAACTGGGTGAACCTTTTCAGATTGTGACTCAGCTTTGCTAGAGTCTCCAATTAGAGGTGTCCAGGGTTCTTAAGCACACTCTTTTTGCTTTGGATCACGACTTTAACCGCTCAGTCTCAAGTTTTTCACTTGACACCTTCACGCCACAAGCACTTGGTTAGGGACAGCTTGGTTTAGCCGCTTAGGCCAGGAGTTTATTCCTTTAGGCCCTCCTATCCATTAATGCTCAAAGCCTTGGATCATTTTACCCTTGCCTTTTGGTTTAAAGGGTTATTGGCTTTTTGCTCTTGCCTTTTGGTTTAAAGAGCTCTTGGCTTTTTTTGCTTGCTTTTCTTTTCTTTCTTTTTTTCTTTTATTTTCATTTTTTTTGCAAGCCTTGTTTTTCACTGCTTTTTCTTGCTTCAAGAATCAATTTTATGATTTTTCAGATTATCAAATAACATTTTTTCCTTTTCATCATTCTTTCAGGAGCCAACAATTTTAACATTCATAAACAACAAATTCAAAAAATATGCACTGTTCAAGCATTCATTCAGAAAACAAAAAGTATTGTCACCACATCAAAATAATTAAACTAATTTCAAGGATGAATTTGAAATCATGCACTTCTTGTTATTTTGTGGTTAAAACATTTTTCATTTAAGAAAAAGGTGATGGATTCATAGGACATTCATAGCTTTAAGGCATAGATACTTAGACACTAGTGATCATGTAATGAAGACACAAACATAAATAAAATATAAGACATAAGAAACGAAAAACAGAAAAATAAGAACAAGAAATTTAAGGAACGGGTCCACCTTAGTGATGGCGGCTAGTTCGTCCTCTTGAAGATCTTATGGAGTTCTTGAGCTCCTCAATGTCTCTTCCTTGCCTTTGTTGCTCCTCCCTCATGGCTCTTTGGTCTTCTCTAATTTCATGAAGGATGATGGAATGTTCTTGGTGCTCCACCCTTAGTTGTCCCATGTTGGAACTCAATTCTCCTAGGGAGGTGTTGATTTGCTCCCAATAGTTTTGTGGAGGAAAATGCATCCCTTTAGGCATCTCAGGAATTTCATGATGAGGAATTTCCTCATGCTCTTGTTGAGGTCCACGAGTGGGCTCTCTTGTTTGCTCCATCCTTTTCTTAGTGATGGGCTTGTCCTCATCAATGAAGGTGTCTTCTTCTATGTCAATTCCTGCTGAATTGCAGAGGTGACAAATGAGGTAAGGAAAGGCTAACCTTGCCAAAGTGGAAGACTTGTCAGCCACCTTGTAGAGTTCTTGAGGTATAATCTCATGAACTTCCACTTCCTCCCCAATCATGATACTATGGATCATGATGGCCCGATCCACAGTTACTTTGGATCGGTTGCTAGTAGGAATGATAGAGCGTTGGATGAACTCCAATCATCCTCTAGCTACAGGCATAAGGTCCGGTCTTCTCAATTGAACCGGCTTGCCTCTTGAGTCAACTTTCCATTGAGCTCCTTCCACACATATGTCCATGAGGACTTGGTCCAACCTTTGGTCAAAATTGACCCTTCTAGTGTAGGGGCGTACATTTTCTTGCATCATTGGCAAGTTGAATGCAACCCTTACATTTTCCAGACTGAAATCTAAGTATTTCTTCCGAACCATTGTAAGCCAATTCTTTGGATTCGGGTTCATACTTTGATCATGGTTCCTAGTGATCCATGCGTTTGCATAGAACTCTTGAACCATTAAGATCCTAACTTGTTGAATAGGATTAGAGAGAACTTCCCATCCTCTTCTTCTAATCTCATGTTGGATCTCCAGATATTCACTCCTTTTGAGCTTGAAAGGGACCTCAGGGATCACCTTCTTCTTGGCCACAACTTCATAGAAGTGGTCTTGATGGACCTTTGAGATGAATCTCTCCATCTCCCATGACTCAGAGGTAGAAGCAATTGCCTTCCTTTCCTTTTTCTTGAGGTTTCTCTGGCCTTAGGTGCCATAAATGGTTATGGAAAAACAAAAAGCAATGCTTTTACCACACCAAACTTAAAAGGTTTTCTCGTCCTCGAGCAAAGAAGAAAGAAAGTAATAGAAGAAGAAGAAAATGGAGGAGATTGAGGGAGATATGTGGTTCGGCCAAGGGGTAGAAGTAGTGGTTGTAATGTGTGAAAATGAAGGAGTGGTGAAGGGTTTATATAGGGGTGGGGGGAGGGTTAGGTTTCGTGTATTAGGGTTGGGTTTGGGAGGGAAAGGATTTTGAATTTGGAGGTAGGTGGTGTTTTGGGGAAAAGTGAATGAGGTGATTGGTGAAGGGTATTTGGGGAAGAGTGTTATGAAAAGGTGGGAGAGAGAGAAAGAGAGAGAGGTGGGGTAGGTGGGGATCCTGTGGAGTCCACAGATCCTGAGGGGTCAAGGGCTTATCATCTCTGCTCCATTTAGACATGTAAACGCCCTTAGAGTGCAATCCTGGCGTTTAACGCCAGACTGCTACTTGTTTCTGGCGTTAAACGCCAATTTTTCTCCCTTTCTTGCCATTTAACGCCAACTTGGTGCCTGTTCCTGGCGTTAAACACCAGTTTGATGCTTCTTTCTGGCGTTAAACACCAGTCTGATGCTTCTTACTGGCGTTTAAACGCCAGTAAGCTTATCCTCCAGGGTGTGCTGTTTTTAATGCTGTTTTTCATTCTATTTTTGATTTTTCAGTTATTTTTGTGGCTTCACATGATCATCAACCTACAGAAAATATAAAATAACAATGGAAAATAAATAGATATAATTAAATAACATTGGGTTGCCTCCCAATAAGTGCTTCTTTAATGTCAATAGCTTGACAGTGAGCTCTCATGGAGCCTCACAGATAATCAGAGTAGGGTTGGGGCCTCTCAACACCAAACTTAGAGTTTGGTTGTGGCTTCCCAACACCAAACTTAGAGTTTGGTTATGGCCTCCCAACACCAAACTTAGAGTTTGAATGTGGGGGTTTAGTTTGACTCTGTATTGAGAGAAGCTTTTCATGCTTCCTCTCCATGGTTACAGAAGGAGAACCTTGAGTGTTGAATACAAGGTAGTCCTTATTCAACTTAAGGACCAACTCTCTTCTGTCAATATCAATCACAGCTTTTGCTGTGGCTAGGAAGGGTCTGCCAAGGATGATGGATTCATCCTCATCCTTCCCAGTGTCTAGGATTATGAAATCAGCAGGGATGCAAAGGCCTTCAACCTTCACTATCACGTCCTCTACTAGTCCATAAGCCTATTTCATTGATTTGTCTGCCATCTCTAGTGAGATTCTTGTAGCTTGCACCTCAAAGATTCCCAGTTTCTCCATTACAGAGAGTGGCATGAGGTTTATCCCTGACCCCAGATCACACAGAGCCTTCTCAAAGGTCATGGTGCCTACGGTACAAGGTATGAAGAATTATTCGGGATCCGATTTCTTCTGAGATAATGTCTGCCTCATTAATGCATTCAGTTCATTGGTGAACAAGGGGGATTCATCCTCCCAAGTCTCAGTACCAAATAACTTGCCATTCAGCTTCATGATTGCTCCTAGATAATTAGCAAGTTGCTCTTCAGTGATGTCTTCATCCTCTTCAAAGGAAGAATATTCATCAGAGCTCATGAATGGCAGCAGGAAGTTTAATGGAATCTCTATGGTCTCTGTATGAGCCTCAGATTCCTTTGGTTCCTCAAAGGGAAACTCCTTTCTGTCTAGTGGACGTCCCATGAGGCTTTTCTCACTGGGACTCATGTCCTCCTCACTCTCTCCAGGTTCGGCCATGTTGGTCATGGTTATGGCCTTGCACTCTCTCTTCGGATTTTCTTCTGTATTGCTTGGGAGAATAATGGGAGGAGTTTCAGTAATCTTCTTACTCAGCTGACCCACCTGTGCCTCCAAATTTCTAATGGAGGACCTGGTTTCATTCATGAAACTTAGTGTGGTCTTGGATAGATCAGAGACTATGGTTGCCAGGCCATAATGGCTCTGTACAGAATTCTCTGTCTGTTGCTGAGAAGATGATGGAAAAGGTTTGCTATTGCCAAACCTATTTCTTCAACCATTGTTATTATTGAAGCCTTAATTAGGCTTCTGTTGATCCTTCCATGAGAGATTAGGATGATTCCTCCATGAAGGATTATAGGTGTTTCCATAAGGTTCTCCCATGTAATTCACCTCTGCTATTGCAGGGTTCTCAGGATCATAAGCTTCTTCTTCAGAAGATGCTTCTTTAGTACTGTTGGATGCAGCTTGCAATCCATTCAGACTCTAAGAAATCATATTGACTTGCTGAGTCAATATTTTGTTCTGAGCCAATATGGCATTCAGAGTATCTATCTCAAGAACTCCCTTCTACTGAGTTGTCCCATTATTCACAGGATTCCTTTCAGAAGTGTACATGAATTGGTTATTTGCAACTGATGAGCTGATAATTTATGCGCTTTTTGGCATTGTTTTTAGTATGTTTTTAGTATATTTTAATTAGTTTTTATTATATTTTTATTAGTTTTTAAATAAAAATCACTCTTCTGGACTTTACTATGAGTTTGTGTGTTTTTCTGTGATTTCAGGTATTTTCTGGCTGAAATTGAGGGACCTGAGCAAAAATCTGATTTAGAGGCTGAAAAAGGAGTGCAGATGCTGTTGGATTCTGACTTCCCTGCACTCAAAGTAGAATTTCTAGAGCTACAGAAGCCCCATTGGCGCGCTTTCCATTGCTTTGGAAAGTAGACATCCTGGGCTTTCCAGCAATATATAATAGTCCATACTTTGCCTGAGATTTGATAGCCCAAACAGGCGTTCTAAGTCAGCTCAAGAATTCTGGCGTTTAACTCCAAAACTGGCACAAAAGCTGGAGTTAAACACCCAAACTGGCACAAAAACAACAAAGGCAAGGAAGAGACATTGAGGAGCTCAAGCACTCCATAAGATCTTCAAGAGGAAGAACAAGTCGTCATCACTAAGGTGGACCCGTTCTTTAATTTTCTTGTTCTTTATTTTCTGTTTTTCGAAAATTATGCCTTATGTTTATTTATATTTGTGTCTTTATTACATGATCATTAGTGTCTAAGTGTCTATGCCTTAAAGCTATAAAAATGAATCCATCACCTTTCTTAAATAAAAAAATATTTTTAATTGAAAAAGAAAAAGAAGTGCATGAATTTCAAATTTTAAAACAGTTTAATTATTTTGATGTGGTGGCAATAATATTGTTTTTCTGAATGAATGCTTGAACAGTGCATATTTTTGAATTTGATTGTTTATGAATGTTAAAATTATTGGCTCTTGAAAGAATGATAGGAAAAGGAGAGATGTTATCTGATTATCTGAAAAATCATAAAATTGATTCTTGAAGCAAGAAAAAGCAGTGAAAAGCTTGCAGAAAAAAAAAAGAGAAAAGAGAAAAGAAAGAAAAAAGAAAAGCAAGCAGAAAAAGCCAATACCCCTTTAAACCAAAAGGCAAGGGTGATAAAAAGGATCCAAGGCTTTGAGCATCAGTGGATAGGAGGGCCCACAGGAATAAAATCCTGGCCTAAGCGGCTAGACCAAGCTGTCCCTAACCATGTGCTTGTGGCGTGAAGGTGTCAAGTAAAAACTTGAGACTGAGCGGTTAAATTCATGGTCCAAAAGCAAAAAGAGTGTGCTTAAGAGCTCTGGACACCTCTAATTGGGGACTCTAGCAAAGCTGAGTCACAATCTGAAAAGGTTCACCTAGTTATGTGTCTGTGACATTTATGTATCCGGTGGTAATACTGGAAAACAAAATACTTTGGGTCACGGCCAAGACTCATAAAGTAGCTGTGTTCAAGAATCAACATACTTAACTAGGAGAATCAATAACACTATTTGGATTATGAGTTCATATAGAAGCCAATCATTCTGAACTTCAAAGGATAAAGTGAGATGCCAAAACTGTTCAGAAGCAAAAAGCTAATAGGCCCGCTCATCTAATTAATACTGATCTTCATAGATATTTTTGGAATTCATTGTACATTCTATTCTTTTTTATCCTATACGATTTTCGGTTGCTTGGGGACAAGCAACAATTTAAGTTTAGTGTTGTGATGAACGGATAATTTATACGCTTTTTGGCATTGTTTTTAGTATGTTTTTAGTATATTTTAATTAGTTTTTATTATATTTTTATTAGTTTTTAAATAAAAATTACTCTTCTGGACTTTACTATGAGTTTGTGTATTTTTCTATTATTTCAGGTATTTTCTGGCTGAAATTGAGGGACCTGAGCAAAAATCTGATTTAGAGGCTGAAAAAGGACTGCAGATGCTATTGGATTCTGACCTCCCTGCACTCAAAGTGAATTATCTGGAGCTACAGAAGCCTAATTGGCGTGCTTTTAATTGCTTTGGAAAGTAGACATCCTGGGCTTTCCAGCAATATATAATAGTATATACTTTGCCTGAGATTCGATGGCCCAAACAGGTGTTCCAAGTCAGCTCAAGAATTCTGGCGTTTAACTCCAAAACTGGCACAAAAGCTGGAGTTAAACGCCCAAACTGGCACAAAAGCTGGCGTTTAACTCCAAGAAAAGTCTCTATACATGAAAGCTTCAATGCTCAGCCCAAGCACACACCAAGTGGGTCCGGAAGAAGATTTATGCATTAATTACTCATTTCTGTAACCCTAGGCTACTAGTTCTCTATAAATAGGACCTTTTGATATTGTATTTTAATATCTTTGGACGTTTAGTCCCTAGACCTTGGAGGCTGGCCATTCGGCCATGCTTACACCATTATCACTTTTGTATTTTCAACGGTGGAGTTTCTACACACCATAGATTAAGGTGTGGAGCTCTGCTGTTCTTCATGAATTAATACAAAGTACTATTATTTTTCTATTCAACTCAAGTCTATTTCTTCTCCAAGATATTCATTCGCACCCAAGAACATGATGAATGTGATGATTATGTGACATTCATCACCATTCTCACCTATGAACACGTGACTGACAACCACTTCCGTTCTACATGCAAACAAGCTTGAATGTGTATCTCTTGGGTTTCTAATCTAAGATTAGAACCTTCGTGGTATAGGCTAGAATTATTGGCGGCCATTCCTGAGATCCGGAACGTCTAAACCTTGTCTGTGGTATTCTGAGTAGGATCTGGGAAGGGATGACTGTGACGAGCTTCAAACTCGCGATTGTTGGGCGTGTGACAGACGCAAAAGGATCAATAGATCCTATTCCAACATGATCGAGAACCGACAGATGATTAGCCGTGCGGTGACAGCATGCATAGAACATTTTCACTGAGAGGACGGGAAGTAGCCATTGACAACGGTGATGCCCAACATAAAGCTTGCCATGGAAAGGAGTATGAACGATTGGAAGAAGGCAATAGGAAAGCAGAGGTTCAGGAGGAACAAAACATCTTCATACGCTTATCTGAAATTCCAACCAAAGAATTACATAAGTATCTCTATCTTTATTTTATGTTTTATTTATCTTTTAATTATCAATTCTCCATCACCATCTGAATTCGCCTGACTGAGATTTACAAGGTGACCATAGCTTGCTTCAAGCCGACAGTCTCTGTGGGATCGACCCTTACTCACGTAAGGTATTACTTGGACGATCCAGTGCACTTGCTGATTAGTTGTGCGGAATTGTGACAAAGTGTGATTCACGTTTGAGAGCTCCAAGTCCTTTGGCGCCATTGTTGATGATCACAATTTCATGCACCAAGTTTTTGGCGCCGTTGCCGGGGATTATTCGAGTTTGGACAAATGACGGTTCATCTTGTTGCTTAGATTAGGAATATTTTATTTTTAAGAATGAATTCTAGGGTTTCAGGTGATGTTTTTATCATCACAAAAGCTGATTGATTCTCATCAATTTAGCTGTTTAATGTAATGTCCTGCTGAAGCTTGGCTAGCGATGTCTAATCTTTTTAGACTGAAGCTTTAGACTAACATTGCATGATTCCTGGAATTCTTATTAAAAAATTTTGAATCCCTTTATTTTCTTTTCCACTCAATTTTCGGAAAACCACAAAAAAATTTATAAAATCATAAAAATCAAAAATATTTTATGTTTCTTGTTTGAGTCTAGAGTCAATTTTTAAGTTTGGTGTCAATTGCATGCCTCTAATTTTCGAAAATTACATGCATTATGTTCTTCATGAATCTTCAAGTTGTTCTTGATGATTTCATTGCTCTGATCTTTAAATTCTCTTGTTTTGTGTGTTTTATTGTTTCTCATATGCATTCTCAATTTGTTAGTGTCTCTTATATGAAAATTCTTAAGTTTGGTGTCCTGCATGCGTTGTTTGTTTGATTTGAGTTTCCTAAGATTAGTTGTATTTTGATTGTTTCTCATCATTGAAAAATTCAAAAAAAAATTTTCAAAACTATGTCTTTTCAAGTCAATAATACAGAGAATGGAAGATTCAGAACATTCAGCAGAGGAATCAAATAGAAAAAGCTGGACATTCAAAACGCCCAGTGAAGAAGGAAAACTGGCGTTTAAACGCCAGCCAGGGCACTTGGCTGGGCGTTTAACGCCCAAAAAGGTAGGATTTTGGGTGTTAAACGCCAGAATGGATGCCATTCTGGGCGTTTAACGCCAGGATGACACTAGAGAGAAGATTTTGTTTTTAATTCAAATCTTTTTCAAATTTTCATAATTTTTCAAAATCAAATCTTTTTCAAATCATATATTTTCAATCATATCTCTTCAAAATCAATTTCTTTCCATTTTTTATTATTTTCGAAAATCCTTGCTACTATTAATGATTTACTTCAAAATTTTCAAGTTGTTACTTGCCTATTAAGAAAGGATCAAATTTTAAATTTCAAGAATCATATATTTTAATTTCTTGTTAGTCAAGTAATCAACTTTAATTCTAAAACTTTCTTTTTTTAATTTGATTTTCAATCATATCTTCTCAATCATATCTTTTCAATCATATCTTTTTCAAAATTAACTCTCAATCATATCATTTTGATTTCTAATTTCAAAATCTTTTTCAAAAATCACTTAATTTCTTTCCTAATCTTAATTTTCGAAAATCTCAATCAAATTTTCAAATTTCTTTTTATTATTTCAAAATCCTTTTAATTTATTTTCGAAAATTCTTCCCCTCTTTTCACAACCTTCTATTTAAGGGACTAACACTCCTCCTCAAGGTGCAATTCGAACTCTATCCCTCTTGATAAGTTTGAATTCTCTTATATCTACCTCCTCCTTCTATTCTTCTTTTCCTCTGACACCTCAAGGAATCTCTATACTGTGACATAGAGGATTCCATACTTTCTTGTTCTCTTCTCTTTCATATGAGTAGGAACAAAGATAAAGGCATACTTGTTCAAGCTGATCCTGAACCTGAAAGGACCTTGAAGAGAAAGCTAAGAGAAGCTAAAGCACAATTCTCTCTAGAGGGCCTAAGAGAGCTTTTCAAGGAAGAAGAAGCCATGGCAGCCGAAAACAACAATGCCAACAATGCAAGGAAGGTGCTTGGTGACTTTACTCCACCTACTCCCGACTTCTATGGGAGAAGCATCTCAATCCCTGCCATTGGAGCAAACAACTTTGAGCTTAAGCCTCAATTAGTTTCTCTAATGCAACAGAATTACAAGTTTCATGGACTTCCATTGGAAGATCCTCATCAGTTCTTAGTTGAATTCTTGCAAATCTGTGACACTGTTAAGCACAATGGGGTTGTTCCTGAGGTCTACAGACTTATGCTTTTTCCTTTTGCTGTAAGAGACAGAGCTAGAACATGGTTGGATTCACAACCTAAGGAAAGCCTGAACTCTTGGGAAAAGCTAGTCAATGCCTTCTTGGCAAAGTTCTTTCCACCTCAAAAACTGAGTAAACTTAGAGTGGAAGTCCAAACCTTCAGAAAGAAGGAAGGTGAATCCCTCTATGAAGCTTGGAAAAGATACAAGCAATTGATCAGAAGGTGTCCTTCTGACATGCTTTCAGAATGGAGCATCATAGGTATATTCTATGATGGTCTGTCTAAACTATCCAAGATGTCATTGGATAGCTCTGCTGGAGGATCTCTTCATCTGAAGAAGACGCCTGCAGAAGCTCAGGAACTCATTGAAATGGTTGCAAATAACCAATTCATGTACACTTCTGAAAGAAATCCTGTGAATAATGGGACAACTCAGAAGAAGGGAGTTCTTAAGATTGATACTCTAAATGCCATATTGGCTCAGAATAAAATATTGACTCAACAAGTCAATATGATCTCTCAGAGTCTGTCTGAAATGCAAGCAGCAATAGGTAGTACCAAAGAAGCATCTTCTGAAGAAGAAGCATATGACCCTGAGAACCCAGCAATGGAAGAGGTGAATTACATGGGAGAACCCTATGGAAACACCTATAATCCTTCATGGAGAAATGATAAACCCATATTTCATGAGTTCTTTTGTGCTTAATTAGAGTGATTTATTCAACTCTTCACCTACTTATTCACATTAATTGCATGGTTTTACTTTCCCTTCCTTATTATGTCATATTGTGAAAAACATGTTTCCTAAGCTTTAAAAAAAATTAATTATTTTAATTACCTTTATTTCCATTCGATGCCGTGATTAGTGTGTTGAGTAGCTTCAGGTTTCCTAAGGCTGAATGACTTAAAGGATGAAAAAAGAAAACATACAAAAATGGAAGGAGAAGGCAAAACGGAGCTTTAAGGAAACTGGTATCCACGCGATCGCATGGATGACGCGATCGTGTGCCAGAAGCAAAGAAGCAGCGACGCGGCCACATGACTGACGCGACCGCGCACCTTGAGTAGAACACCCACGACGCAGACGCGTGACTGACGCGACCGCGTGGAAAGGAAAAGCTCTAGATAACGCGACCGCGTGACCCACGCGAACGCGTGACAGAGGCCACGTATCAGAATTTACAGAATACGCCCCCAGCAATTTCTGAAGCCCTTTTTGGCCCAGATCCAAGTACAGAAAGCATAGATTAGAGGTTATAAAGTGGAGGAATGCATCCATTCAAAAGAGAGCTCGCCAATTTCTAGTTTTCATGATTTAGATTTAGTTTAGAGAGAGATTCTCTCTCTCTCTTAGGATTTAGGACTTCTTCTTGTTTTGGGAGTAACTCTGGATCCAGGTTTTAATGTTCTTTTATTTCAATTTTACTTTTATTTATTTGATTCCAATATTTGAATTGATTATTATAATTTAAATTATGAATTATTCCATGTTACAGATTTCTATTTGAATTAATGATATTTAAGGTATTTTTCAGTTTATGATTGTTCTCTTTGATTTAAGTTGCCATTGCTTCCCATCTAAGGACACTTTTATTATTTCAACAATTTACTTTTTCCCCTTTTGGTCTTGGTTAAGAAATTGGTGACTCAACATTATCGAACTCAGCATAATTGATAATCGTTATCTTGTTAATTCATCTGAACTTCAATAATCCCAACTTTTTCCTAGGAAATAAATAGGATTCGAAGGTCAAACTAATTAGTCCATTGACTTACCTTTGTTTCATAGGTTAACTAAGTGGAATTAAGATACAACTTTCATTATTGTTGAGAGGGATAACTAAGTTGGACTTCTAATTTCCCTTATCTTGCCACAAGTTGTTTTACAGTTATTATTTATTTTTAATTGCCATTTAATTCACTCGTCATTTAAATTACTTGCTTCTCACCTTCTAAACCCCGATTACAACCTTTATAACCAATAATAAGAACATACTTCCTCGCAGTTCCTTGAGAAGACGACCAGAGGTTTGAATACTCGGTTAACAATTTTTAAGGGGTTTGTTACTTGTGACACCCAAAACGTTTGTACGAAAGGGATCTTTGTCGGTTTAGAGACTATATCTACAACGCGACTATTTTTATGACATTCTTTACTGGCAGAAATCACGATCGTCAAAATGGCGCCGTTGCCGGGGAACTGCTAACGTATGCCTTATTATTGGTTATTGTAAATATTTTTCTTTTGCTTGTTTATTTATTTTTGTTTTTCCTTTTTATCCTTATTTGCTACTATGAACTCTCACCCCTCTCGCTTTGAGTTTGGTTCTAATATTGTTAAAGGAAATAGAAGTTATAGCAGGAATGTGCATCAAGGTCAGACCAATCAAGGATGGATGGAACCAAGAGGATCTAATCAACCCTTTTGGTAGCAATACCCTCCGAGATATCCTGGACAAAGACCATTCTACCGTGCATACCCAGCTGAAAGACATGGTGGACAACCTTGTAACTACCAACAAGCCCCACCCCGTGCATATGAACTATCTTTTCAACATAACCTCGAACCACCACACTCACAAGCTTCTCTTCACCATTCGCCATCATATGATCCTTCCTTACCCCAATACCAATCCAATCGTTCTCAATCATCACCACTTTCCTTTGTATCATGTCCAAGTCCAGCAAACCGTGAAGCAGATGATCGTCTAAAAGAAACAGTAATTAAATTTCAAACAACCATTCAACAACTGGAGCAAGCACTAATTCAATGGGCCACTAGGCGCTCAAATATACAAGGATCAACCACAGCTCCATGTGGACAGCCCGATGAAGAGCGTAGCATGAAAGAAATACTAGAGACTCCAGTGGACAAGACATAGAATGAATTCGTACTAGAACAAGTGGAAGAAGCTGTCATTGTTCAAGAAGAAGAGTTGGTTGAAGATCTAGGAGATGCTGAACTTCCTTGGGAATCCAGAATTGAGGAAAACTCCGTCCAAGATGCTACAGTTGATGCTAAGGAGGATACTGTACAATCTCCAAGCCAAGTCGTTTTCGAAGAATCGGACGGAATAATCCAAGAAGCAAATTTCCTTGATGATGATAGTCGCAAGTCTAGTTCCCATAGTGATGAACTTGCGTCCGCAAGTGAATTCTCTGAGATCGAAGAATTTTCTCCAAGTGAATATGAAGATGATGCGGAGGTAGATTTCTCTCAACCTCCAATCTATGACTCGAGTGATGAGGAAGACATAGAAGACTTTGACCAGGATACAGATACAATTGAAGATCTTTGTAAGGAAGTGGAAGAATTCACAAAAGAGCACAAGGAAACGGAACTTGTAGAACCACCAAAAACACCTATCCCAAGGCCATTACCACCTAATACAAGCTTCAAGTAGGTACAATCCTTAACTTATAATTTTACTTATTCACTTGAATATGGTTTGCTTGAAACAGATGGCCAACTTAGAGCTCTCTGCGGCTTTAAGAGTAAGAGGGAATTGGCTCGTACTCAGAACTGGTGCACCAGGTTCAATAAGATTCCACGCTTCACCTCGAAGTACACGGATTGGTATCATGCTCAATTGCATGGATCACGGAGAACGTTTGGTCACCACGGTGAGATTCTACTTTTTAACCCGCCCGAATGGAAACTTACAAATCAAAACGGAGGCGGATCTAAAAACACAGCTTGGGATCATGGATTATATTCTGACATTCATCATCCCGGGAGGCTGAATATCTGTTTGAAGCTGCTCAGAAGCTTTGCATGCCTAGTTTAGGACCCCGGAGGCTATTGGCATTCCAAGCACTGGTGGAAATTTTTGGACGAATTTAAACATAAGCCACCATAACAGGATACTCTTCCAATGTCCAACTTAAGGACTTTAACTAAAAGTGCTAGGTGGGAGACAACCCACCATGGTATGGTCGCTTCTTTCTCAATCTATTTCTTGTTTATTGTTTTCAATTTACCCTTTTTTTTTATTTTAACATTAACCTGGAATCATGCATAGCATTCATGTTAATCACTGCATCCTGCATTTTTCAGTTAAAAAAAAAGGGGTTGCATGACGCGACCGCATGCCCCATGCGATCGCGTCATATCGCGAAAAACACCACCCATGCGACCGCGTGACCCACGCGGCCGCGTGATATATATATCGGCGTAAGGATCCAACGAACAGAAAGTTGGGCTGGAATCGTGCGGCTCTTGTGCGTTTCGCACAAATTGGCCCACGCGATCGCATGTTCCATGCGATCGCGTCACTTACCCAATACCAATCCCACGCAACCGCGTGAGCGACGCGATCGCGTCGCATGGATTGCATATCACCCCAAAAGGAGACAGAGAGTTGCGCTGAAACGGCGCTGGAGTCGTGCGTTTAGCACGAATTCCAGCGACGCGATCGCGCGACCCACGCGATCGCGTCACCCCTCTTTTCCCCCCTCTCATGCGATCACGCGCCCCCACGCGATCGCGTCTCCCCCATTTTCACCCCAACCACGCGACCGCGTGGATTCGAAAATATAACCCCCCCAGCCACGCGAACCCTATCAGTCGCAGCCCCCCTTCACCCCCAACCCTCTTCTCCTTCTCTGTTCTTCTTCCCCCAGACGCCGCCGCCGTACCATCCCCTCCCCTTCTCTCTTCTTCCTTCTTCCTCTCTCCTCCCCTTTCCACCACAGCCACCTCCGCGAGCACCGCCCAGCCACCGCCGGCCATCCAGCCGCGCCCCCCTCTTCGCCACCCACCCCCTTCAGCCAGCAACAACCACCGCCCTCCCTTCCCTCAGCCGCCACCGCGACGCCGTGCACCACCACCGCGCCGAACGCCGCCGCAGCCACCTTCTTCCCTGTTCCACCCCTTCCGCTTACCAGGTTCCGCAACACGCAACCCTTTTTATCCGTTCGTCACTTTTCTGTATTTTTTTTCCGTTTATGTTCATGATTAGGATAGCTAGACTTGCATGTTGTAGTGGATTTTTAGGTTGTTAGGTAGCTTAGGCTGTGGTTAGTGGATCTAGGTCTGTTTCCTTGCACTGTTCTTACTTCTGTTTTATCCTATGTGCAAATCTGTTGCTGCTATAATCATGATTCATATGCTGCTTTCTTGTATGTTGCTGCTGTGTACATTGAGTTTTTATGTTTATTTTATATCTCTGTACATGCAGCTTGATTTCTTTTAATTCATATGAACTGATATGATTGCTGTTTATTTTCCGGGACAATCCAATTTTAGCCGGAATGCTGCCCAAAATTTTTGAAAATTGTTTTCATTCTTGTTTTGGTTTGGCAACTCTGTTTTACTCTGCTTCCCCCAAACCATTTCATGAATGCTAGGGCCACTTTCTTATCCTCTTTGATTTCCTGGTTCATAACCTGCATTTGTGATTCACTGATTCTAATTTTTTATTTCTTTATTTCTATTCGAATCAGCATCACCCTGTTTTCTTTATTCGATTATGAGTACTTCTATTCTTACCTGTGAATCCTTGTTATATAGAATTTTTTCTATGCCACTTACTTTCCTAACTCACTAATTTTAATTTACTAATTTCTTTTTACCATACTAACCCTCTTGATCTCTTTTCTGATCACTTTCACTTCCTCTAACTTTCTCACTATGGCATATTGATTTTTTTTTCTTTCCATTTAACATTAATTCAATCACATTTCAATTACTCATTTTCCTTATTCTATTTCTCCCTTACCGCTTTGAGTTTTCTTTGTTTAAATTGCCTATTTGCTTTCCTATTTTATCCATTTCCTGGTTTTCTGTTTTTCAGGATGTCTGCCTCACAAAGGAAAGGCAAAGGCAAGGCTACTGGCAAGCGCAAGCGAGGAGATTCCTCCCAGTCCATCATTGCTCTAATGCACGATTCCTCATGGCGGGAGAAGAACTTCACACAGCAGGAAAAAGCTGACCAGCTGCTCCCTTCGACTGATCCTATAAAATTTGCAAACCGGTACTGTGAGGTGAAGTACCCGACTTTTGCAAACTCCAAAAATCTATACCTGGAACGTACCTTGAAGATTCCAGAAGCCCTCCAGCAATACACCACTGAGCAAATCAAGCAAAGGGGCTGGTTCTTTCTGAAGAGACCACTGACAGCGGTCAATGCATCTTGGGTACGGGAATTCTATTGCAACTACTACCTTACTACCCTAGATGCAGTGAACCTGAGGGGAAAGCAAATTCTGGTCACTGAGGAGGCCATAGAGACCGTTCTCCAGCTCCCAGCCAAGTCCGATAAGCCAGATGGTTATGCACAGGCTGAGGAGGACATGGGCCAGATGCGGTTTGATTGGGATACTGTGAAGGCACGGATAGCTCTCGACCCTGCTGTTCCTTGGGAGATGGGTCAGGACACCACTATGCCTAGAGGGATCAAGAGAGTGTACTTGAATGATGAGGCTCGGCTATGGCATCAGATCTTGAGCAACTATGTGATGCCGAGTACTCATGAGACTGAGATCCCGGCTGCCATGATCACCCTCCTCTGGTGTGTGCTGGAGGGTAAGTACCTGTACTTGCCTCGTTTTATCCGGCATTATATGGCCAGGGTCCACGTCCGAGGCACCCTCCCCTTTCCTTATCTGGTTACACGGCTAGGCCGTCAGGCTGATGTGCCTTGGGAGGATGCCGATGAGCGACCACCAGCAGCGGACTGCAGGAAGATCATCCCTCACAGCAGGAACTTCCTTGCATTGGGCTACAGACCACCACCTGTCACTGCTACTGATGAGACAGGCCCTCCGTCTGCTGGACCCTCTTCATCCACAGCTGCCCCTGCTGCCACCACTGCACCTCCACCCGCCTCTGAGCTGGTTTATCGCCTCGTGCACCGTCTATTCCGCCAGCTTGATCAGATGGAGCGCCGTAACAGGCACCGGTATGAGAGATTGGAGCGCCGCAGCAGGCGACGCTATTCCCATCTGAAGCTGATGATCAGACAGGGCGCCGACATCCCCTCCGAGCCCGACACACCATTAGAGCCATCAGAGGAGGAGGAGGATGAGCACGAGGAGGAGCCTTATTCCCAGGCGGAGACTCATCAGCAGGTAGGCACAGAGCACGCTACACCACAGCAGGAGGCCCCACATCAGCTTGAGGCTGCAGATCCGGAGATCCCGATCTAGTCAGTCCCCCCTCTACAGCAGCCAGACTCTCAGCCCACCACCGCCACAGAGACCCCAGCTACCATCCCTACCAGTGATGACACTCCTTCACACCCGGCTTGATTGAGCATCGGGGACGATGCTTCATTTTAAGTGTGGGGAGGTCGTCATCTCTAGCGTTTATTTTGGTGAACTACTACATACTTTTTCTTTTATTTTGGATATTTTTCTGTATTTTTCTCTTTTTCTTTTATTATTATTTTCTGAGTACTTATACATTGCTACTTGTGTATTTTACTCTATTTTCTGCATTTTGCATTTTTTGTTCATATTTTAGTTATTTAGTTCATTTTAGTTATTTAGTTTAGTTTGTAATTCTAACTTATTAGTGGATCAATTAGTATAGTTTACCCTTTTTACATAAGACAGCTTAGTTATAGCTTAGTTTAAATTGACAAATATAAAAAAAAGTAAGCTAGGAACTTGAACATAATAGATTTAGATCCATAAAACCTTGTATATATAGCATTACATGATGTAGTTAAACTGACAACATTTCATCAAGGAGAAACATTAAAACTTCAAAGGCTACCCTAAATTACTTTTTAAGAGAATAATGAGAATTTTTAACTAAACCTGCATGACATACATAAGGGATAAATGATTTTTCAGCTAGAGAACACATAGCCTGTGAGTTTTAAGCTTAACTATATGGTTACATTCAAACCATAATTTTTATTTCTGTGTGTTCCAACCTTCTTTCTTATTCTGGTGTTCTTTACTTTGTTTTAGTCTATATGTCTAATTATAGAATATAGGTACATCTCAAAATAATGATTGAGGCCATCATTTGATTTTAGCTCACTTATCCCAAATTAGCCTACATTTTACATCACCTTTGTTAGCTCCCTTTGAGCTTTTTTTAAAAAAAAAAAAAAACCCTTATTCTATTTTAGCCAAATTACTAGCCTTAAGCAGAAAAACAAAAGAAAATCCCAAGTGAATCCTTGGTTAGCTTAAGATAGAAAATTATAAATAGAGTAAAATGTAGGAAACTTATTGGGAACATAGTTGATAAAGACAAAAGGTAGAAAAATTAAAAAGAATAAAGCAACTCAAAATTTTGGGAAGCAGGCTCATGAAAATTCAAATTAATTAAAATTACCATGTGTATTCAAAGAAAAAAAAAGTTAGTTTTCAAGCATGTAAATAAGGGGATACAAAAAGAACTCCCCAATGCAAAATAAAAAGCAATGCACATGAGGATAAAAACAAGAATTGAAACATGAGCATGTGACATCAAAAGCGAGAAAATAGGGAGAATAAGTAAAGAAGCATTGTTTTACTAAGTATGTATGTTAGGTGAGATCTTAGAGCCCGTTTGGGAAGTAGCAGAAGCTACTTTTTTTAACTTTTGGATTATAAAAAGTCAGCATCTATGTGTTTGGCACTATTTTAAAAAAAGCTTTTAACTTCCCGAAAAGTTAATTTGCAGCTTTTTGAAGAAGTAGAAATATATGACTTCTTGCTTCTCGAGAAGTCATTCTACCACTTACTTAAAAAAAATTAATTTTAAAACAAAAAAAAATCTACTTTTCTTCTTGACTCTATGAAAAATACTGACCCTTCATCACTATTTTCACACAAGGTCTGCTAGAAGCACTAGGCCTTCCACCATCATTCTCACGCAATGTTCCAAGTTTCACCATTTTTACGTAATGAAACATCTGATGGAAGTATTGATCCTCCACCACATTTTCAGACAATATTACATCTGAACAACTTACTGCATATATTCCTTCTAAGTATTTTTTTTTTATCATTTTGTCACTATTTTTTATTATTAAATTTGTATTCAAGTGTGGTATGAAATTTCAGTTTTAATTTTATTTTTTTCATATGTAATTTTATAGCTTATTATTATTTTCATAGTTAATTATAACAAGTTCTTGACCTCAATAAAGGAGAAGAGAGTTCTAATAGGAGTAAAAATAAAAAATAAAAAACAGCAATAAAATATACATTGACACACATTTTATATTTATTTTTTATTTTCACCTACCATATCATACACAATATTAGTGATTAGGTTATGTAAAATCAACATTCAATATTGGAAAATATTTGTTATTATGGTTATTTTAATATTCATTCTCTTTTATAAAAAAAAATTATCTTTTGCGTTATTTATCCAAACGCTACAACTTTAAAATAAGTACTTTTATAACTAAAAAACCAAACACAAAATAACTTATTTATAAGCTCCTTTTAATAAAAGTCCTTATGTTTTAAGCTCTTTTTCCAAAAGAACTTATTTAAGTTATTTACCCAAACTGGGCCTTAGTCTAATTAAGGATTCACTTATTAGCTCACTTAGCCTTATACATATATCCTTACCCTTAGCCTTGACCCCATTACAACCTTAATTAAAGACCTCATGAGTTTTGGTATGACTATGTTCTATAATTGTTGATTGGTTAGACGAAAAACAAAGTTATAGAAAGGAAGAATGAAAAGAAGAATAGAGTGATTAACCCAATAAACACTGAGTGATTAGAGAGAAAACACAAAATCCAGTGAGGGTTCAAAAGCTCATTAAACATTTATCTCTGATTGTCTTGCAAGTTTTTTTCTCTCATCTCATTTGCAAAAAAAAATGCTTTATTATTTGAGGGTTAGCCATATATGTATATATATCTCCTTGAGAATGTGAAATAATTTGACTACATGTAGGCTTTATATATGAGTGGATGAATTAGAATTGCATGACTCATTAGGTAGATGCATTTAGCATAGGTTGCATTTCATAACATTCCATTAGTTTAACCTTAATTATTTACCTTGGATTTAGCATGAGGACATGCTAGTGTTTAAGTGTGGGGAGGTTGATAAACCCATATTTCATGAGTTCTTTTGTGCTTAATTAGAGTGATTTATTCAACTCTTCACCTACTTATTCACATTAATTGCATGGTTTTACTTTCCCTTCCTTATTATGTCATATTGTGAAAAACATGTTTCCTAAGCTTTAAAAAAAATTAATTATTTTAATTACCTTTATTTCCATTCGATGCCGTGATTAGTGTGTTGAGTAGCTTCAGGTTTTCTAAGGCTGAATGACTTAAAGGATGAAAAAAGGAAACATACAAAAATGGAAGGAGAAGGCAAAACGGAGATTTAAGGAAACTGCTATCCACGCGATCGCATGGACGACGCGATCGCGTGCCAGAAGCAAAGAAGCAGCGACGCGGCCGCATGATTGACGCGACCGCGCACCTTGAGTAGAACACCCACGACGCAGACGCGTGACTGACGCAACCGTGTGGAAAGGAAAAGCTCCAGATGACACGACCGCGTGACCCACGCGGACGCGTGACAGAGGCCACGTATCAGAATTTACAGAATACGCCCCCAGCAATTTCTGAAGCCCTTTTTGGCCCAGATCCAAGTACAGAAAGCATAGATTAGAGGTTATAAAGTGGAGGAATGCATCCATTCAAAAGAGAGCTCGCCAATTTCTAGTTTTCATGATTTAGATTTAGTTTAGAGAGAGATTCTCTCTCTCTTAGGATTTAGGACTTCTTCTTGTTTTGGAAGTAACTCTGGATCCAGGTTTTAATGTTCTTTTATTTCAATTTTACTTTTATTTATTTGATTCCAATATTTGAATTGATTATTATAATTTAAATTATGAATTATTCCATGTTACAGATTTCTATTTGAATTAATGATATTTAAGGTATTTTTCAGTTTATGATTGTTCTCTTTGATTTAAGTTGCCATTGCTTCCCATCTAAGGACACTTTTATTATTTCAGCAATTTACTTTTTCCCCTTTTGGTCTTGGTTAAGAAATCAGTGACTCAACATTATCGAACTCAGCATAATTGATAATTGTTATCTTGCTAATTGATCTGAATTTCAATAATCCCAACTTTTTCCTAGGAAATAAATAGGATTCGAAGGTCAAACTAATTAGTCCCTTGACTTACCTTTGCTTCATAGGTTAACTAAGTGGAATTAAGATACAACTTTCATTATTGTTGAGAGGGATAACTAAGTTGGACTTCTAATTTCCCTTATCTTGCCACAAGTTGTTTTACAGTTATTATTTATTTTTAATTGCCATTTAATTCACTCGTCATTTAAATTACTTGCTTCTCACCTTCTAAACCCCGATTACAACCTTTATAACCAATAATAAGAACATACTTCCTCGCAGTTCCTTGAGAAGACGAACCGAGGTTTGAATACTCGGTTAACAATTTTTAAGGGGTTTGTTACTTGTGACACCCAAAACGTTTGTACGAAAGGGATTTTTGTCGGTTTAGAGACTATATCTACAACGCGACTGTTTTTATGACATTCTTTACTGGCAGAAATCACGATCGTCAAGAAATCATCCAAATCTCTCATGGAAGGACCAACAGAGACCTCAACAAGGTTTCAACAATAGTAATAGTGAAAGAAACAGGTTTAGTAATAGTAAACCTTTTCCATCATCTTCTCAGCAACAGACAGAGAATTCTAAGTAGAGCCACTCTGACTTAGCAACCATAGTCTCTGATCTAATTAAAACCACTCAAAGTTTCATGACTGAAACAAGGTCCTCCATTAGAAATTTGGAGGAACAAGTTGGTCAGCTAAGTAAGAAAGTTACTGAACTCCCTCCTAGCACTCTTCCAAGCAATACAGAAGAGAATCCAAAAGGAGAGTGCAAGGCCATCACCATAGCCCACACGGCCGAACCTGGAGAGGAGGAAGAGGCAGTGATTTCTACTGAGGAAGACCTCAATGGACGTCTACTGGCCTCCAAGAGGTTCCCTAATGAGGAACCATGGGAATCTGAAGCTCAC
Source organism: Arachis hypogaea (assembly GCF_003086295.3). NCBI lineage: Eukaryota > Viridiplantae > Streptophyta > Magnoliopsida > Fabales > Fabaceae > Arachis > Arachis hypogaea. The sequence goes on along the minus strand of NC_092054.1, from coordinate 35,807,491 downwards.
ACTGAGACCATAGAGATTCCGTTGAATTTACTTTTTCCATTCATGAGCTCTGATGAGTATTCTTCCTCTGAAGAGGATGAAGATGTCACTAAAGAGCAAGTTGCTAAGTATCTTGGAGCAATCATGAAGCTAAATGCCAAGTTATTTGGTAATGAGACTTGGGAGGATGAACCCCCCTTGCTCATCAAAGAACTGGATGACTTGACTAGGCAGAGATTACCTCTGAAGAGACAAGATCCTGAAAAGTTCTCAATACCTTGTGCCATAGGCACCATGACCTTTGAGAAGGCTATGTGTGACCTAGGGTCAAGCATAAACCTCATGCCTCTCTCTGTAATGGAGAAGCTAGGGATCATTGAGGTACAAGCTGCAAGAATCTCACGGGAGATGGCAGACAATTCAAAGAAACAAGCTTATGGACTTGTAGAAGATGTCTTGGTAAAGGTTGAAGACCATTACATCCCTGCTGATTTTATAATCCTAGAGACTGGGAAGTGTATGGATGAATCCATCATCCTTGGCAAACCCTTCCTAGCCACATCAAAAGCTGTGATTGATGTTGACAGAGGAGAATTAGTCCTTCAAGTGAATGAGGACTACCTTGTGTTTAAAGCTCAAGGATATCCCTCTGTAGCCATGGAGAAGAAACATGAAAAGCTTCTCTCAATACAGAGTCAAACAGAGCCCCCACAGTCAAAACTCTAAGTTTGGTGTTGGGAGGCCACAACCAAACTTTAAGTTTGGTGTTGAACCCCCACATTCAAACTCTAAGTTTGGTGTTGGGAGGTTCCAACATTGCTCTGAACATCTGTGAGGCTCCATGAGAGCCCACTGTCAAGCTATTGACATTAAAGAAGCGCTTGTTGGGAGGCAACCCAATCTTTAATTATCTATGTTAAATCTCTATTTTCTATTGTTATTTTATGTTTTCTGTAGGTTGATGATCATGTAAAGTCACAAAAACAATTGCAAAAGCAAAAACAGAAGGGAAACAGTATTAAAAATAGAACACCCTAGAGGAGAAGCTTACTGGTGTTTAAACGCCAGTAAGGGTAGCAGAATGGGCGTTAAACGCCCAGTCTGGCAACATTCTGGGCATTTAACGCCAGAAATGGGCACCAGACTGGCGTTTAACGCTAGGAATGGGCACCAGACTGGCGTTTAACGCCAGGAATGGGCAAGAAGCTGGCGTTAAACACCAGAAATGGGCAGCAGCCTGGCGTTTAACGCCAGGATTGGCAGAAAGGGGCGTTTTACACACCACTTGGTACAGGGATGAGATATCCTTGACACCTCAGGATCTGTGGACCCCACAGGATCCCTACCTACCCCACCTCTCTCTCTCTTCTTCACCCATTCACCAATCACCTCAATACCTCTTCCCCAAAAACCCCCTCACCTATCAAATCCCACCATTCTCTTCACCACTCACATCCATCCTTCATAAAACCCCACCTACCTCACCATTCAAATTCAAACCACTTTCCCACCCAAACCTACCCATAATGGCCGAACCATGCTACCCTTTCCACTCCTATATAAACCCATCTTCACTCCTTCATTTTCACACAACATACACACTACCCATCCCCCTTGGCCGAAACACAAAGCCCCCTCCATCTCCTCTATTTCTTCTTCTTCTACTCTCTTCTTTCTTCTTTTGCTCGAGGACGAGCAACCTTCTAAGTTTGGTGTGGTAAAAGCTAAAGCTTTTTTTGTTTTTCCATAACCATTAATGGCACCAAAGGCCAGAGAAACCTCTAGAAAGAGGAAAGGGAAGGCAAAAGCTTCCACCTCCGAGTCATGGGAGATGGAGAGATTCCTCTCAAGGGTGCATCAAGACCACTTCTATGAAGTTGTGGCCAAGAAGAAGGTGATCCCCGAGGTCCCTTTTAAGCTCAAAAAGGGAGAATATCCGGAGATCCGACATGAGATCCGAAGAAGAGGTTGGGAAGTTCTCACCAACCCCATTCAACAAGTCGGAATCTTAATGGTTCAAGAGTTCTATGCCAATGCATGGATCACCAAGAACCATGATCAAAGTGTGAACCCGGACCCTAAGAACTGGCTTACAATGGTCCGAGGGAAATGCTTAGACTTTAGTCCAGAAAATGTAAGGTTGGCATTCAATTTGCCTATGATGCAAGGAGATGCAGACCCATACACTAGAAGGGTCAACTTTGATCAAAGGTTGGACCAAGTCCTCATGGACATCTGTGAAAAGGGCGCTCAATGGAAGAGAGATTCAAGAGGGAAGCCGGTTCAACTAAGAAGGCATGACCTCAAGCCCGTGGCTAGGGGATGGTTGGAGTTCATCCAACGCTCAATCATTCCTACTAGCAACCGATCTGAAGTTACTGTAGACCGGGCTATCATGATTCATAGCATCATGATTAGAGAGGAAGTAAAAGTTCATGAGGTTATATCCCAAGAACTCTACAAGGTATTGGACAAGTCCTCTACTGTGGCAAGGTTAGCCTTCCCTCATCTCATTTGTCACCTCTGCAATTCAGTTGGAATTGACATAGAGGAAGACATCCTCATTGATGAGGACAAACTCATCACTAAGAAAAGGATGGAGCAAACAAGAGATCCCACTCATGGACAAGAGCATGAGGAAACTCCTCATCATGAAATCCCTGAGATGCCTCAAGGGATGCATTTTCCTCCACAAAACTATTGGGAGCAAATCAACACCTCTCTAGGAGAATTAAGTTCCAACATGGGACAACTAAGGGTGGAGCACTAAGAGCATTCCATTCTCCTCCATGAAATTAGAGAAGACCAAAGAACCATGAGAGAGGAACAACAAAGGCACGGAAGAGACATTGAGGAGCTCAAGCACTCCATAAGATCTTCAAGAGGAAGAACAAGCCGTCATTACTAAGGTGGACCCGTTCTTTAATTTCCTTGTTCTTTATTTTCTGTTTTTCGAAAATTATGCCTTATGTTTATTTATATTTGTGTCGTTATTACATGATCATTAGTGTCTAAGTGTCTATGCCTTAAAGCTATGAAAATGAATCCATCACCTTTCTTAAATAAAAAAAATGTTTTTAATGAAAAAGAAAAAGAAGTGCATGAATTTCAAATTTTAAAACAGTTTAATTATTTTGATGTGGTGGCAATATTATTATTTTTCTGAATGAATGCTTGAACAGTGCATATTTTTGAATTTGATTATTTATGAATGTTAAAATTGTTGGCTCTTGAAAGAATGATAGAAAAAGGAGAAATGTTATCTGATGATCTGAAAAATCATAAAATTGATTCTTGAAGCAAGAAAAAGCAGTGAAAAGCTTGCAGAAAAAAAAAGAGAAAAGAAAAAAGAAAGAAAGAAAGAAAAGCAAGCAGAAAAAGCCAATACCCCTTTAAACCAAAAGGCAAGGGTGATAAAAAGGATCCAAGGCTTTGAGCATCAGTGGATAGGAGGGCCCGCAAGAATAAAATCCTGGCCTAAGCGGCTAGACCAAGCTGTCCCTAACCATGTGCTTGTGGCGTGAAGGTGTCAAGTGAAAACTTGAGACTGAGCGGTTAAAGTCGTGGTCCAAAAGCAAAAAGAGTGTGCTTAAGAGCTCTGGACACCTCTAATTGGAGACTCTAGCAAAGCTGAGTCACAATCTGAAAAGGTTCACCCAGTTATGTGTCTGTGGCTTTTATGTATCCGGTGGTAATACTGGAAAACAAAATGCTTTGGGTCATGGCCAAGACTCATAAAGTAGCTGTGTTCAAGAATCAACATACTTAACTAGGAGAATCAATAACACTATCTGGATTCTGAGTTCCTATAGAAGCCAATCATTCTGAACTTCAAAGGATAAAGTGAGATGCCAAAACTGTTCAGAAGCAAAAAGCTAATAGCCCCGCTCATCTAATTAATACTGATCTTCATAGATGTTTTTGGAATTCATTGTACATTCTATTCTTTTTTGAGTAAATTACCAATTATGTCCTCGAATTATGAAAACGCTGACAAAAATAACCTCCACTTTTATTAACGACAAAAATACACCTAAAATATTGGAAAATGCTACAAAAATATCCAACCGTAAATAAAACTCTATTCCGTTAACAGAGTTGGCTTAGCTGTTAAACGGATTCCGTTATACCCTTCTTCTACCTTTTCTTCATTCGTCCCCACTTCCTCCCTCTCCCAAACCTCCCAGAAAGAGCTTACGCCTCACCCTCTTCACTCTCACTCTGAATCTATGGCTGCTGTCTTCGGATCTTCTCTGTCTCGCGCTCTCACAGCCTATTCCTCTCTCCTTTTTTCTTCTCCCTTCTTCTCACTTTCATTTCTCCAACACACAGAATAGTTGCTCATCAACCCACACCACTTTCTCTTTGTCTTCAACGGCAGAACCTCGTTGTCGCTGCTGCTTCTTGCTCACCGCCCCTCCGTTGTCGTCAGAAGCGGATCTCGCAGTTCCTTACCCTCTTCACTCTCGCAGCAGATCTCCCGATCTTTTCTACCAGATTCACCATCGCCGTTGCTTCTTGCTCGCCACCTCTCCATCACTATTAGAAACCTGTCTTGCAGCGCCTTACTCTCCTCTCTTGCAGTAAGCCAGTAGCGGACAGTCCCTCTCTCCAAGGCGATGAGAAGTTATCTTTTTAGCTCCCCTCTTTGTCATTCTTTCTCTTTAGATTCTATTTTTATTAGATTATTAAAAAAGCATAATGAGAAATTGTAAAATTGCTGATTATGGATGATTATTATTGATTATGGCTAATTATTGCTGTGGCTAAGATGAAGAGGGTGAGACATAAGGTCTATTTTGGGAGGTTTGGAGGAGGCAGGGAGTCACTCAGATGTTGCTTATTGTTGTTGTAGTTACTTTGGAAAGTGAGGGAGGATGGGAGGAGATGGCAACATCACCGCAGGCGCCGTCGTTAAGAAGAGAGAGAAGAAGAACAACAATGAGAGAGAAAGAGAGAGGGGACAAGAGAGAAGAATCGAAGAAGGAGAAGTGGATGAGCAAGATGACACTAGCAAAGAGTAAGACCATTGTCATATTTGAGGGAGAGAAATTGTGGAAGAAGAGGCGACATCGTATTTGAGGAGAGAAATAGTGAGGAAGACGTTGTTGTTGTAGAAATTTCAGCTAGCTAGAAAGATGATGTTGTTGTCGTTGTTGCAATTTCTGGGTGACTGAGATATATTGTTGTTGCAGCTTGCAGCGGTTTCTAGGAGGTTTGGGGGGAGGAAAGAGTGACTAAGATGTTGTTTCTTGTTGTTGTAGTTGCTTTAGGGAGGGAGGAAGTGAGGGAGAATGAAAGAGAAGGAGAAGAAGGGGTGTAACGGAATCTGTTTGACCGTTCAGCCAACTCTGTTAACGGAATAGATTTTTATTTACGATCAGATATTTTTGTAGCGTTTTCTAATATTTTAAGTGTATTTTTGTCGTTAATAAAAGTGAAGGTTATTTTTGTCAGCGTTCTGATAATTTGAGGACGAAATTGGTAATTTACTCTTCTTTTTTATCCTATACTATTTTTGGTTGCTTGGGGACAAGCAACAATTTAAGTTTGGTGTTGTGATGAGCGAATAATTTATACGCTTTTTGGCATTGCTTTTAGTATGTTTTTAGTATATTTTAATTAGTTTTTATTATATTTTTATTAGTTTTTAAATAAAAATTACTCTTCTGGACTTTACTATGATTTTGTGTGTTTTTCTGTGATTTCAGGTATTTTCTGGCTGAAATTGAGGGACCTGAGCAAAAATCTGATTCAGAGCCTGAAAAAGGACTGCAGATGCTGTTGGATTCTGACCTCCCTGCACTCAAAGTGGATTATCTGGAGCTACAGAAGCCCAATTGGCGTGATTTTAATTGCTTTGGAAATTAGACATTCTGAGCTTTCCTACAATATATAATAGTCTATACTTTGCCTGAGATTTGATGGCCCAAACAGGCGTTCCAAGTCAGCTCAAGAATTCTGGCATTTAACTCTAAAACTGGCACAAAAGCTGGAGTTAAACGCCCAAACTGGCACAAAAGCTGGCGTTTAACTCCAAGAAAAGTCTCTACACATGAAAGCTTCAATGCTCAGCCCAAGCACACACCAAGTGGGCCCGGAAGAAGATTTATGCATTAATTACTCATTTCTGTAACCCTAGGCTACTAGTTCTCTATAAATAGGACATTTTGATATTGTATTTTAATATCTTTGGACGTTTAGTCCCTAGACCTTGGAGGCTGGCCATTCGGCCATGCTTACACCATTATCACTTTTGTATTTTCAACGGTGGAGTTTCTACACACCATAGATTAAGGTGTGGAGCTCTGCTGTTCTTCATGAATTAATACAAAGTACTATTGTTTTTCTATTCAACTCAAGTCTATTTCTTCTCCAAGATATTCATTCGCACCCAAGAACATGATGAATGTGATGATTATGTGACACTCATCACCATTCTCACCTATGAACGCGTGACTGACAACCACTTCCGTTCTACATGCAAACAAGCTTGAATGTGTATCTCTTGGGTTTCTAATCTAAGATTAGAACCTTCGTGGTATAGGCTAGAATTATTGGCGGCCATTTCTGAGATCCGGAACGTCTAAACCTTGTTTGTGGTATTCTGAGTAGGATCTGGGAAGGGATGACTGTGACGAGCTTCAAACTCGCGATTGTTGGGCGTGTGACAGACGCAAAAGGATCAATGGATCCTATTCCAACATGATCGAGAACCGATAGATGATTAGCTGTGCGGTGACAGCGTGCGTAGAACATTTTCACTGAGAGGACGGGAAGTAGCCATTGACAATGGTGATGCCCAACATAAAGCTTGTCATGGAAAGGAGTATGAATGATTGGAAGAAGGCAATAGGAAAGCAGAGGTTCAGGAGGAACAAAGCATCTTCATACGCTTATCTGAAATTCCAACCAAAGAATTACATAAGTATCTTTATCTTTATTTTATGTTTTATTTATCTTTTAATTATCAATTCTCCATCACCATCTGAATTCGCCTGACTGAGATTTACAAGGTGACCATAGCTTGCTTCAAGCCGACAGTCTCCGTGGGATCGACCCTTACTTACGTAAGGTATTACTTGGACGACCCAGTGCACTTGCTGGTTAGTTGTGCAGAATTGTGACAAAGTGTGATTCATGTTTGAGAGCTCCAAGTCCTTTGGCGCCATTGTTGATGATCACAATTTCGTACACCAGCAACCATTTCAATGAGTTCCTGAGCTTCTTCAGGCGTCTTCTTCAGATGAAGAGATCCACCTGCAGAGTTGTCCAATGACATCTTGGACAGTTCATACAGACCATCATAGAATATGCATATGATGCTCCATTCTGAAAGTATACCAGAAGGACACCTTCCGATCAATTGCTTGTATCTTTCCCAAGCTTCATAGAGGGATTCGCCTTCCTTCTGTCTGAAGGTTTGGACTTCCACTCTAAGCTTACTCAATTTTTGAGGTGGAAAAAACTATGCCAAGAAGGCATTGACCAGCTTTTCCCAAGAGTTCAGGCTGTCCTTAGGTTGTGAGTCCAACCATGTCCTAGCTCTGTCTCTTACAGCAAAAGGGAAAAGCATAAGTTTGTAGATCTCAGGGTCAACCCCATGAGTCTTAACAGTGTCACAGATTTGCAAGAACTCAGCTAAAAACTAATGAGGATCTTCTAATGGAAGTCCATGAAACTTGCAATTATGCTGCATTAGAGAAACTAATTGATGCTTAAGCTCAAAGTTGTTTGCTCCAATTGCAGGAATTGAGATGCTCCTTCCACAGAAGTCAGAAGAGGGTGCAATAAAGTCACCAAGCATCTTCCTTGCATATCCACCATTGTTGTTGGGTTCAGCCATGTTTGTTTTGTCTGCTTCCTTTTCGAAAATTTCTGTCAGGTCCTCTTCAGAGTTTTGTGCCTTAGCTTATCTTAGCTTTCTCTTCAAGGTCCTTTTAGGTTTAGGATCAGCTTCAACAAGAATGCCTTTATCTTGGTTCCTGCTCATATGATAGAGAAGAAGACAAAAAAAAATATGGAATCCTCTATGTCACAGTATAGAGATTCCTTGAGGTGTCAAAGGAAAAGAGAAATAGAAGAATGAGGTAGAGAGGAGAATTCGAACTTATAGAGAGGGAATGAGTCCGAATTGCTAATGGAGGAGAAGTGTTAGTCTTAAATAAAAAAAGTGAGAAGGGGGAAAAAATATTCGAAAACAAATTTTTAGTTAAAACTAAAATTTTAAAATAATTAAAAAGAATTTTGAAAAAGTGGATGATGGTTTTCGAAAATTAAAAGTGAGAAAGGGGTTAAGTGATTTTGAAAAAGATTTTGAAATTGGCAATCAAAAAGATATGATTGAAAATTATTTTGAAAAAGATGTGATTGAGAAGATATGATTGAGAAGATATGATTGAAAAATAATTTAAAAAGATTTGATTTTTAAAATTAATGACTTGGCTAACAAAAAAAATTTAAAAGATATGATTCTAAAATTCAAATATTGAACCTTTCTTAACAAAGAAGTAACAAACTTGAAATTTTTGAATCAAACTATTAATTGGTAGCAAGGATTTTCGAAAATAGTGAAAAAAATTGGAAAGGATTTGAGTTTGTAAAAGATATGATAAAAAAATATGATTTGGAAAAGATTTGATTTTGAAAAATTTTGAAGATTTGAAAAAAATTTGAATTGAAAACAAAATCTCTCCTCCTGTGCCATCCTGGCGTTAAACGCCCAGAATGGTATCCATTCTGGCGTTTAACGCCCAAAATACTACCCTTTTGGGTGTTTAACGCCCAGCCAGGTACCCTGGCTGGCGTTTAAACGCCAGTTTTTCTTCTTCACTGGGCGTTTTGAACGCCCAGCATTTTCTCTGTGATTTCTCTGTTGTATGTTCTGAATCTTCAATTCTCTGTATTATTGACTTGAAAAGACAAAATTTGAAATTTTTTTTTAAGATGAAAAACAACAAAATGAAACTAATCATGGAAAACTATGATCAGATAAACAATGCATGCAAGACACCAAACTTAGAATTTTTTCATATTAGAGACACTAGCAAATTTAGAATGCACATGAGAAACAACAAAAGACACAAAACAAGAGAATTTAAAGATCATACCCAAGTAAATCATCAAGAACAACTTGAAGATTGATGAAGAACATAATGCATATATTCGAAAAAAATGCAAGAGAATTAAAAATATGCAGGACACCAAACTTAAAATAGACACTAAACTCAAACAAGAAACACACATTATTTTTTATTTTTATGATTTATTTATTTTTTTGTAATTTTTAAAAATTCTTAATGAGAATTCCAGGAATCATGCAATGTTAGTCTAAAACTCCGGTTCAGGAATTAGACAGGGCTTACTAGCCAGCCAAGCTTTCAGTGAAAGCTCCAGTCCAAAACACTAGACATGGCCAATGGCCAGCCAAGCTTTAGCAGATCATTACATTCAACAGCAAGATTGATAGAAATCAACAAGCTCTTGTAATGATAAGTTGAAACCTCGGTCCAAAAGATTAGACATGGCTTCACAGCCAGCCAGACTTCAACAAATCATCATGAAACTCTAGAATTCATTCTTAAAAATTCTGAAGAACAAAATAAAAATTTTTTTGGAAAATTTTTTTTCGAAAATAAAAATAAAAACGAAAAGCTTAAAATTAAAATAAAATTACCTAATCTGAGCAACAAGATGAACCATCAGTTGTCCAAACTCGAACAATTCCCGGCAACGGCGCTAAAAACTTGGTGCACGAAATTGTGATCTCTAAAATGGCACCAACAACTTGGTACGCATGAATGTAATCTCAACTCTTTGTCACAACTCTGCACAACTAACCAGCAAGTGTACTGGGTCGTCCAAGTAATAAACCTTACGTGAGTAAGGGTTGATCCCACGGAGATTGTCGGCTTGAAGCAAGCTATGGTCATTTTGCAAATCTCAGTCAGACAGATTCAAATGGTTATGAGGTTTTGATAGTTAAAAGATAAATAAAATAAGATAGAGATACTTATGTAATTCATTGGTGGGAACTTCAGATAAGTGTATGGAGATGCTTTGCTCCTTCTGAATCTCTGCTTTCCTACTGCCTTCATTCAATCATTCATACTCCTTTCCATGGCAAGCTGTATGTTGGGGATCACCGTTGTCAATGGCTACCATCCGTCTTCTTAGTGAAAATGGTCCAAATGCGCTGTTACCGCACGGCTAATCATCTGTCGGTTCTCGATCATGTTGGAATAGAATCCATTGATCCTTTTGTGTCTGTCACTACGCCCAACACTCGCGAGTTTGAAGCTCGTCACAGTCATCCCTTCCCAGATCCTACTCGGAATACCACAGACAAGGTTTAGACTTTTCGGATCTCAGGAATGGCCACCAATAATTCTAGCCTATACCACGAAGACTCTGATCGTGAACCAGGAGGCTAAGAGATACACACTCAAGCTATTGTAGATAGAACGGAAGTGGTTGTCAGGCACGCGTTCATAGGCGAGAAAGATGATGAGTGTCACAGATCATCACATTCAACAGGTTGAAGTGCGAGTGAATATCTTAGAATAAGAATAAGCTTGAGTTGAATAAAAAAACAATAGTAATTTGCATTAATTCATGAGGAACAGCAGAGCTCTACACCTTAATCTATGGAGTGTAGAAACTCCACCGTTGAAAATACATAAGTGAAAGGTCTAGGCATGGCCAAATGGCCAGCCCCAAGTCTAAGGAAAAATGTTCCAAAGATGTAAAATAAATCTCTAAAAGTAGTTTTTATATTAAACTAGTAACCTAGGGTTTACAGAAATGAGTAAATGATGCAGAAATCCACTTCCGGGCCCACTTGGTGTGTGTTTGGGTTGAGCATTGAGCTTTACACGTGTAGAAAATTTTCTTGGAGTTAAACACCAGGTTGCAGCCTGTTTGTGGCGTTTAACTCTGGTTTGTATCCTGTTTCTGGTGTTTAACTTCATAATAGGGCAGGAAGTTGGCGTTTGAACGCCAGTTTGCGTCGTCAAAACTCGGGCAAAGTATGGACTATTATATATTTCTGGAAAGCCCTGGATGTCTGCTTTCCAACGCAATTGAGAACGCGCCAATTGAGTTTCTGTAGCTCCAGAAAATCTATTTCGAGTGCGGGGATGTCAGAATCCAACAGCATCTGCAGTCCTTTTTCAGCCTTTGAATCAGATTCTTGCTCAGGTCCCTCAATTTCAGCCGAAAAATACCTGAAATCACAGAAAAATACACAAACTCATAGTAAAGTCCAGAAATGTGATTTTTGCATAAAAACTAATAAAAACATAGTGAAAACTAACTAAATTATACTAAAAACTACCTAAAAACAATGCCAAAAAGCGTATAAATTATCCGCTCATCAGGATTCAAGGATGAATTCAAGCATAAGCCACCATAGCAAGGACCCCCACCAAATGTCCAACTTAAGGACTTAAACTAAAAGTGCTAGGTAGGAGACACCCCACCATGGTAAAATCTTTCCTTTTTCTCTTTTGTAAATATTGGTAAAATTAGCTTAGTTTCATATTTTTATTGGTTTGTTGAGTTTTGTTGGTAGTCTAGCATGGTAAATAAGGTTTTATGGTGTTTTGGTAGCTGTTTAGAGGTTTGAAATGCTTGGTTTGTTGCACAAACATGGAAAAATTTTGAAAAACAGAGTACCAATCTACGCGTACAGGTGCATCACGCGTACGCGTGATTCAAGAATTTCCAACCATCCACGCACACGCGTCATGCATGCGTACGCGTGGATTGCATATTTTTGCCTCCAAGCCATTTCCCCGAGAGTTGCGCGAACAGCGCGCACGCACCGTGCCTTTCGCGCAAAGCTGGTCACGCGTACGCGCACCTCATGCGTACGCGTCGCTCTCGGAATAACCCATCGACGCGCACGCATGCCCCACGCGTACGCGTCGCTCCAATTTCACCATTTCCACGTGCACGCGTGACATACGCGTACGCGTGGACGCCCTTCCTTCACTACACTTCTTTTCTTCTCTTCTTCCCATTTCTTTCATTCTTCTCTCCTCTTCTCTTCTCCTACTCCTCATCCAACACTACCAAACACCATTCATAACGATTCTTTTTAGTTAGTTAGTTGTCTAGTTAGTTCACTCTTTGTTTAATTGTTATTTTTCATTATAAGTGTTGGATTGTTAATCTTGTTTACCATCTCTTGCTGCTGATTGTTGATAGGATGTTAGTTTAACATCAATTTTTGCTAATTTTAATTGTTGGATTCTATTGTTGAGGTTATAATAATTACTTGGTTTTGAGCTCTTCATGCTTAATTCTGTGAACGCCAAGTACGTGTGACATTGCCTTCAAGCTTTTAAGTCTTTTGAATTGCATGAATTGGCCGCCATGTGATTTGCACCCTTTTCTTTGATTAGGCAATTTCTTGATAGATGATGTGCATTTATCTTAATGCATTGTGCTTCTTGATTATATACATCCATATGTTTTTGGCTTGAATGCTTTCATGCTTCTTTATTGCTTGTTTAGTTGTTGTGACCCACAAGTTTAGAGCATCTCAAGCACACTAGAATGGGTGAAGTGCGTGTTCCTCTTTTGTATAATTGTGACATAGCTCTCTATGTTGGTGGGTATGTTCTAAACCGCGCACAACTTAGAATGCACACTCATTTTTATTCATGTCACACATTGGGTCACCCACCTCGTTCTAGTGAATTACCTCATTCCAACAATGTACGCTTCCTTACTTTTACATTTTTCTCATCTTACGGTGTTATATTTTTGCTTTCCATGAATGATGCACCACAAGCAAACACGGAAGCGGGACAAAAAACACGCAGCAGTCGGTTGATCCACCAGCTGAAAGTGGCAATCCGGAGAATCGCCGTACCCCCTTGCTCATCTTTGAGGGCACCGAGGACGGTGCAAACTTTTAAGTGTGGGGAGGTCATCCGACCAGTCGGCGTTTTTGGGAGACAAGTTTCTAATCCCAACACTTTTGCATTTCATTTTTAGGTCTTCTAGGATTTTTAGTTGCATTTTCTTATTTTGCATCTATATACGTAATAAGCTTAGTCAAAATAATGAGATTTTTCAAGTATCTATAGGGCACCCCAATTGATTGAAAAAAAAAAAAGAAAAAAAATTTTAGAACTTGCTTGAATTATATATTTTTTAGAACATGATTTTTGAGCTAAGAACACAAGCATTTGAGATTTGAGCCTAATTATGTGGTTACATCATATAACCATTTATTTTCATTCTTGTGTGCATTATTCTCTTTCTATGATTGTAATCCTTGATTTGTTTGATTCTTTTTGTCCATTATTTTGTGTATACATGCACTTATATGATTGAGGCCATTGTTTCAAATATCTCACTTACCCAAATAGCCTACCTTTTATCTTCTATTGTTAGCCAATTTTGAGCCTATGCTTAACCCAATTGTTCTTAATTTTAGCATATTACAAGCCCTAAGTGAAAAAAAATAAATGTCCTTAATTTGGATCTTTGATTAGCTTAGGATAGTGAGAGTGTTTATCATTTGATTTGGGAGAGTTGGGAACATTGGAAAGAGATAAAAGTGTATTTTGTGGTTTTGTTGAAAATCATAGGAATTGGGTACACACTCATGCATTGAATGTTAAACCATATGCATTAATATTCTTGTATATATTTTTGTTTGAAAAGAAAAAAATGAGAAAAACAAAAAGAAAAAAAAAATATATATATATATATATATATAGAAAAAAGAAAGAAAAGAAAAGCAATAAGGAGGGGACAAAATGTCCCAAAGTTTAAAGTTCAATAAAAATCAATGCATATGTGTGGTGATCAAAAATAGAATGCATGAGTGTGTGAAAAAGTGAAGAATGGGCAATTAGGTTAGCTTTAAAATTGTATAGGTTGTCATAGATTAGGTGGGAAGCTTAAGTTAATCAAAGATTCAAAATTCTAGTCCACTTGACCATATGCATTCTTACCTTGACCCTAGCCCCATTACAACCTATGGAAAAGACCTCATGATATTTGTATGAATGCATTAAGTAATTGTTGATTGTTAGATGAAAAACAAATCTTGGAAATCATGATTAGGGGAGAATTGAGTGAATCAACCCCATACACTTGAGTGCCTAGAGCGGATACACATCCGGTGAGGGTTCAATTGCTCAATTACATGTTTCCACACATGATCATCTTTTCTTGCAAGTTTGTAAAATCTTTCAATGATTCAACTCAATTGTAGGTTTGCTTTGATTGCTATTGCCTTAGCCCTTGTACTTGTATATGTATTCTTGGAAGCAGATTTATTTTGACCAAGTACTTGCATTCATTTAGATAGATTGCATATAGGTAGTTGCATTTAGGTAGTTTACATTGAATAAATGTTGATACCCTTTGCTTTTTTCTTGATTTTAGCATGAGGACATGCTTAGTTTAAGTGTGGGGAGGTTTGATAAACCCCAATTTTGTGGTTTATCTTGTGCTTATTTTAGGGGATTTTATCACCTTTTCCCACATTTATTCAATGAAATAGCATGGTTTTGTAATTTTCCCTTAAATTGTGCTTAAGTGTAAAAACATGCTTTTTAGGCCCATAAATTAGTGATTTTGATTCACTTTAATTCCATTTGATGCCTTGATGTGTTTGTTGAGTGATTTCAGGTTCATAAGGCAAGTAGTATTGGATGGAAGAATTGAAGAGAAAAGCATGCAAAAGGGAGAATTCATGAAGAAATAAGCTTTTGGAGAATAGAGGGCCACACGCACGCATCATGCACACGTACGCGTGCATTGGAGATTTTTCAAGCCACGCGCACGCGTCAAGCACGCGTACGCATGAGTAGGGGTTTTGCCATCGACGCGCACACGTCAAGCACGCGCACGCGTGACACTCGGCACGTGACCTACTTAAAGTGAAATCGCTGGGGGCAATTTCTGAGCTGCCCAGGCCCAAATCCAACTCATTTCTGAGGGTATTTCATGCAGAATTGAAGATTGAGTAAAGGGGGAGCAATTATTTGGAGTTTTTGCATCATGTAGCTTAGTTTCTAGAGAGAGAAGCTCCCTCTTCTCTCTAGAATTAGGGTTCCTAGGGTTAATTGCATCTTAGATTCATGTTTAATTCCTTGTTTGCATCTTGTTTCTTCTACATTCTCATGCTCTAGTAGTGTAATTCTCTTGTTCCCTCTTGTCAATTTTCCTTTTCATGCCTCTTTGTTTAGGATTGATGGACACTTGTTGGATTTGGTTTACATTTAATGAAATTTGAGGTTTGATGTTCTTTTATTGTTAATTTGAGTTGTGAATTTTACTTTTCTTGCAATTGGTAGTTGTTAGATTTTATTATTCTTGCACATTTATTATGCTTGCCTTTGATACCTTCCAAGTGTTTGACAAAATGCTTGGTTGGATGTTAGAGTAGATCTTGAGCATTCTTGGCTTGGAAAGAATAATTAGGTAATCTTGAGTCATGAATACCCAACTCATGTTGGCAATCTAGAGTTGTTAGTTAATATGATTTCCATTGACTCTAATCTCTTGCTAATTCCATTAGTAAGTTAATTAGGAATTTTGAATTGAGATTAACTAGTCTTGTTTGACTTTCTCTTATGGAAGATAACTTACATCTTCTTCCAACATTGGAGATAACGAAATAGGATAAATTCTTGTTAATTATTGTTATTAGGATAGAAAGCCTATATTCTCAACCCTTGCCATGAATGTCTCTCTTTATTACTTGCTTTCTTACTTGCTTGATTTACTCTTCTTGTCATTTATTCTTCTTGCAAATTATAAATCAAACCCCCTTGTCTCTTCATAGCCAATAATTGACCACTTCATTGCAATTCCTTGTGAAACGACCCGGAGTTTAAATACTTCGGTTAATTCTTATTGGGTTTGTACTTGTGACAACCAATATTTTTGCATGTGAGGATTTTTTGTTGGTTTAGAACTATACTTGTAACGAGAATTAATTGGTGAAATTCTAGACCATCAAAGAATTCACTCATCATGGAACTACACTAAAAGGTGGTTACCTATTCTACTATAAATACACTGACACACTCAGGTATGATCAGGATCCAATCTACTTAAAACCTTTGTTAACTTAAGTATCGGAGTCTCTTGTAGGTACCAACCCCCACCTCTTCACAAAAAACTTGGACGGCAGTACCTCAACTCCAATACAAGTCGGACGCTGTCTCGGAAGAAGTTTGAACCTCATGTTTAGGTCCAAACATAACCCAATTTCAGGCAACTTTCAAAATAATTATAATATTTTATGACCAATTTTAGTATTTTAGATTTTATTAAACTATATGATCAGGCCCAATTCGAAACCACAAAAGCCCAAAATTCAGTGATATTTAAAAAAAAAAAACTAAAAAATCAAAACAAGACAAAACAACCGATGACCTTAAGTCAAAGCAAGTGGTAAATGTGTGCATGTAATATTAGTATAAAGATATTTTACACTACAATATATAGCTCGGACAATTTATTGAACAGTTATGCTACACATATAAGTCTTTTTGGTTTACAAGTGATACAAGTTGGGCAAAGCCCAACAAAAAGCATGCTCACCTATAAGAATGTGTTAACACGCACGCTACTCAACAGTTTTCATAGCGCGTTTCGCGTTCCTCTTCTTCTTCCTCCTCTTCCTTCTTCTTTTCCTTTTTCTTTGTGTTTCTCCTCCTTTTTCTTCATGTGTTTCATCTTCATCGTCATTTTTTTATTACTGTTGTTGTTGCTGCATTTTTTTCCTCCTCCTTTTTCTATTAATTTTGTAACATTATGTATTTTTTCTTCTTTGTTTGATTTTTTCTCCAAGAAGAATTATAAGAAAACGAAATAAAAAGATGAGGAAGAAGAAGTAGTAAAAGATGAAGAGGAGGAAGAGGAAGAGTTTTGAATTATGCAGAGCTTATCAGAATAAAAATACACCTAAAGTTCTTAAAAATACACCCAAATATCTTCGTATTACACCCAAATTTGCTGCAAATATAGAAAAATGTCTCCTCTAATGCTGCACTTTTTTTTTCTTTTTTTTCCTTATTTCTTTCTTTCTTTTAGTTAAATAAATATAAGTTCACCATCTTCCAAATAATTTTACAGTATTATGTGTTTATTCTTCTTCTTTGTTTGATTTTTTTATTTTTATTCTTGTTAATTAAGAGTTTAAAACAAAAAGAAACTTGATAAGGTAAAACAAAAAAGAAAAGATGAATAAAAGAAAAAAGAAGATGATGATGATGATGAAAAAAAAAAGAAAAAGCAGATGAGGAGGAGGAAGAGGAAGAGTTTTGAATTATGCAAAACTTATCAGAATAAAAATACACCCAAAATTCTTAAAAATACACCTAAATATCTTCGTCTTATACCCAAATATCTTCGTGTTAAACGCAAATTATATGTTTCCTCTAATGGTACATTTTTTTTCTGAATTGAACCACACCTCAGCCACTTGATTGGACTCAAAACAATAAAATTTTATTGATTTCCCTACTATTCAAATCCATCTGAGGGATTTGTCTTCTCGATCGGAGATATTTTCGATTTCCATTTTTCTCTCTACTACATGTAATCAATTGATTCTTAATTTCATTTTCCTTCTTATTTGTGCTCCGAACTCTTATAGAAAAACATGTAGCCTTCGCATAATGCTTGTAGAATTTTGCAGCATCTTCAAGGGTGTTAAAGGTCATCCCAACCTTGGGTACAAACTACTCATCAACACCACAGATTTGCTGCAAAATATACCCAAAATACACTATATTAAAACAAGCATAAACTATAGAATTTAAATACAACTATAAAACCATCATAAAAAATAACAAAAATCAAATTCATGAATCATCAATAAACAGAAACTAAAACAATAAGACAATTCACCCTTAGTGAGATGAAAAGTCATAAACTATAAATACATTCAAACTTTCCTAAAATACACCCAAATATTTTTTATTTACACCCGAACATCTGATATAAAATGCAGAAAATTCATTAGAACTAGTACATTAGATTCAATTTAAACAAGGAACAATGAACAACAAATTTCACAGGCAAGGTTCACGCATTATTCAGCTACCCAATCATAAATTACTATCTGGATTCAAATTCAGATTTAATTATTAACTGGAATTAAACTACACCTCAGAAACTTCATTGGAGACAATCTGAAGTTGAATCATCCATTATCTTCAAAACAATTTCAGAGCATGATTTCAAAAACAATGGAAAACGAGAAAAACGAAGAAAGAGAACAGAGAGAGAAATTTACGTAAACGGCAAAGGAGAAGGCAAAGAAAAACGCACGAAAGATATCGAAGTGAGAAGACAAAACGCAGGAGAAATTCAAAAAAGGAAACGAAATCCTTTCAAAATAGAAAGTTATATATTCGGGCGTTGATTGATTGAAAAATCTGTTAAGAAGACACGTGAAATATACATGCCATAAGAGGCGCGTTAACTTGTAAAACTTGTATAGTAAAAAGACTTGTATGCGGAGATTAATTGTTTACTGAATTGTCATATTGGCATCTCGAAGATATTTCTAACATAACACTCATCGATACATCAAAGTTAAAGTTTCAGCATAAATTCTATATCACAAGCCAGTGGAAAGGCATGAATTTGAATGACATCCATTCTTTACTTCGTTGTAAATGTTATGGCAGATACAATTTGGTTACTGGTTTACCAATGTGTTAGACAAACAAATGGTACTCACCACCAAGGTGTTAAACAATCATCAACTCATAAACCAATTCGTTAATCAAATTGGTCACTATGCCAAATTCAACATCTAAACCCTCTTCAAAGGCTTCAATGTCGAAGTCAATCCATCTACCCAATCCAATGCTCATGTCCTTATGCACAAGTTCATCCACCATTACTACCTCTTCCATGCTTCTAAGACTGATTATCTCTTTTAATAATTCTTCTGCCAACAAGTTCTTTCTCTGAACTGATGCCACCCATTCAGGCCATGCTTTGCAGCTTCCAACAAAAGCTTTTCTGTATCTTAGTTCTAAGCAGTCACTCACAGTGTCAAATAAAACCTTTCTCTCAAGCTGAGAGTACTCTATGTAGTTCTCAGCATTCTGAATCTCCAATATATCAAACAGGTTTGGCATTATGATCTTATTTGTTTCACCAATTACAAATTCTTCTGCCATAAGCTCTGCACTAAGAATGTCCTTTATGTATTCGAGTTCCATCTCCCTTGTTGATCTCCTAAAACCTATCACATTTGATATTCCACTAAATTGTTTGATGGACGTGCTTCCTTCTGTGACCTCGGAGCTTTGCTCAGACCACGGAGAAAAATTCGATACTTCTTCATCCTGTATGGAAGGATAAAGCGTGCTTCCTATATAGATAGACCAAATACAGACAGGAATTAGCATTTCATAGCATGTGCTGAGGAATCACAAATAAAATAAATTTAACAGCTATTTGAATGACATACAAATGAACAAATGACAGAATGCAATACAACAATTATCACACATGCAAGAGGTGAAGGATATTTGAAATCATTAGTTAAATTTTAATCATAGTAAACTCCTAATTATGCATTATTGGCCAGCTAGTAAAATATAGTTCATCAGCATCTGCAAGATTTCATTACCAATTGTAGCCTGATTAGCTCCCCCACCAACAAAATTATATTTAAAATAAAAAAAAATAAAAAAAAAAAAAGAGCATCAAGGTTCATTGTAAACTTATGCCACATTGCAATTTACTACAAAATATAATATAAATGTATAACAAAATAAAAGCTACACTCTGCCAAACTTGGTATTAATTCTAGAAGAAATATTTTTATCAGTGGTGTTAAAAAAAAAAACTTACCAAATATACTGTATTCACAATCCAAGTAACTTTCGACAGCAGCAGGATTTTCAAAAAGCGTAACAGCTCCTGAATGCTGACAACCTATATCATTCCCACTTTCACTGCTGCCACAGCTAGGCTCTTCCATTGGATCTGTTGTCTGCAAAAGTGAATCGTGATTAAGTAATGAAATAAGTATAAGATTTTGTCAGAGCTCAGAGATTAAAATGATTGAAAATTGCATATATGTTCTAATTAGTATAAAAGAGATACCTGCAGTTGCTGATTCATGGTAAGCACCAGATTATCACTTGAAGCAAAACCATTGTCCTGAATATTACAACTTCCAGAAGAAGACTCATCTGATATCAGGGTACATTGCGGTGAGTTAATCCTAGATGGCAATTCTTGAAGCATTTTCTCCAAAAGGACACTTAAAGTATCGCCATCTATTGTGTCACTGTCCATCACAAGAGTAGATGATGATAGCTTCTTGGGACGACAAGCATGAGTATTGGCATGAACTCTGTTGCTTGTTTCTGTCACCTGTGCAGTCGAGGGCTGTGACTCAGGCATGGTTCTCCCCAAGGGAGATGTAAATGTAAACGATATCACATCTTTGCTTTCACTCATGCTAACTGCATTCTGGTTGGTACTTCTATCAGTTGTAATATTGCATTTTATGGACTTGTTCTCAAAATTATCAACTACATTCTCAGTACCTCTTGTATCATTGTGAACAGCCCTACTAATATACTTTTTCTTTTCAGAAATACTCTGTCTTTTTGACACTGTAGACTCCTTTCGAGAATCAATTACCCTTGTACTTGACCTATTGGGCTCAGTATTGCCATTTACAGCAGCACCCTTATTTGCTGCCTTCCGTGCTGCAGTAGAGCTTTCTGAAGACCAAGTTCGTGTTGTTGGCTTATTGGACTCCCTTTTTGAAGTCAATTTGCCTTTATGGTTTATGTTATTCTGCCCAAGCACATTGCTATTTTGGCCTGTGAAAGCTCTCTGCGGAATGGCTCGGGTCGGGTCTGTAAATTGCTTCTTCTGGCTCCGGGATGATTGGTTTGGTTTTATGTTACTATCTTCTTTCGAGTTCATATGTCCCTTCTTACCTTTCAAAGCTGATGTATCTCTGTTCTGAACATCGGCTTTGGATGGTATCACAACTGAAGCAGATTTTCCTTTATTTCCTAAATAACTAGAACTGTTCTTTTCTGAATCCCCTAAACGTTTGAATGTTAGAGTGCCTTTATACAAATTACTCCTCTCATTAGGCTTACCATTCACATGGTTAGCAATGTGCCGATTGACAAGCTTGGATTCATACTGTGCACCTTCCAATTGCTCTTTCAGATCAAGAATTCTTAAGGGAACAGAAGAAGGCCCAACTGAAGACATTCCATTCCTTGCATATTGCAGGGGACTTGCCTCAATTATCTTAGTAGCCGCGTCCATTATCTGAGCCACATTCCTAGGTTGAACATAGCCAGGGTTCTTGATAGGAGACAAAAGTTTGTTGTGAGTAACTGGAATTGGTTTAGCTGACTTTGGAGGCAATGTTTCATTTTGAAATCTCCTTAGTGCCGGCAGATTTCCAACTTTCTGAGACTTTGGTTTCACATCCCCTGAAGAAGACTTCTCCAGCTTAAGTGGCATAGTGCAGTCCACAGGACAAGAGTCAGCCATGCAACGTAGAGAACCATCTTGACAATGAGAAGATCCAAGAGAGTTGGATCCGTACAATGAAGTCGAGGAGAGCTCAGGGACTGTTGAAGCTGGTAATGAATCCAAACCCATGAGTCTAGCTACTAACCCTGGGACTTTAGTCTCACATCCTTCATCGCTACTAATTGATAGGGCACAATTAAAATCACAACTTGCAGCAACATTACCAGGACTTGCTCCATTATCCCCAACCTTTATCTGAAACAATTGCAATAATCAACCCAAAAAGAGAAAAGAAAAACTCTAAAATATAGAAAATTTATAAGACAAAATTAAAAGGAATAAAAAACCTAGAATACTGAGAAAAGTTGAACAAATTCACACCTTATTCATCTGTGCCTGTGGCATGTTGCCCACATTTTCCTTTCCTTGATTTGAAACTTCTACATTTAATAATGCAGTAGAAATGCTTAGATTAGGGCACATTTGAAGAAATTACAATGCAGGAAAAATGCAAGCAAGATCACAGTGTAATAAATAATACAACATCAACAACTACAAGACCTTCTCCTTCTAGAAAATAATGTTGGCTACACAGATAAAACTATGCCCTAATTCCCCATCTTAGATCTTAACAGTGTTTAACCCCAAATAGCTATAAGCAAATAACACGATTTAATAAACAAAATATATAAACATATGAGAGAATGCAAAATTATTACCAGGTAAGTTGTTAGGTTTGTCAAAAAGAAGCTTCTTTTGAGATTTGCTATTCCAATCAAAGAAGCTGAGGAAGCTTCTACCCTTGAATCGTCTTTTCTCCATCTCCATTGGCATTTATTACATAAACAAAGAAAAAACCCTATTTTCTTTCCTTTTTCTCTCAGAAACGGGACCAACTCAAATCGAAGGCAAGAACACCGCTTTTGTGTGTGAACAACTGAAAATGGCGGTGGTGATGGATTAATTCAAGGTTTCAGTAACTTGAGATTTTCAACATCTTCTTTGAACTCAGAAAAGAAAAAGAAAAAAAAAAGGAAATAATAAAGACAGACAACACAGCATTCATGTGAAGAAGAAGAACCCCATTTTTTCTTCAAGTCTCCTCCTTACAAAAGAGTAAAACAGTAAAACAAAATGCAAATCCTAAAAATCATTCTTTCTTCTCAAATGTTGTCTCTATGAAAGGAAGG
The DNA here is from genome assembly GCF_003086295.3 of Arachis hypogaea. NCBI lineage: Eukaryota > Viridiplantae > Streptophyta > Magnoliopsida > Fabales > Fabaceae > Arachis > Arachis hypogaea. The sequence continues at coordinate 35,784,806 of NC_092054.1, read as the reverse complement.
AAATTACGGACTCATGTGTCGTTTTCAACAACCACAGCAAACACTCATTACCAAAAGTGTTCACACTTCACAACAGTTCACTGTTTTACTTATCCATTAATCTGATCCTCAGATTCACATTCACCCTCTAAATTGGCCCGTAGCATAGCATATTTTAGAGTAGTGTATTCCAAAAGTAGTAAAAAATAATTACTAGTGCTGACGCAGGAGAGAAAAATTGTAAATATATTATTTAATATATATCTATAACAAATTAACAATATATAATCTATAATAATATACACAACAATGCTATAAAACTAAGATGGTACCAGCCAAAAATCAGTCAAATGTTTCAGAGTGAATTTAAAACTTCTGCGCGGATGGTGTTTATGCTAGGCATTAGGACGTTTCTTCTACTAAGTATCAGAATGTTTTTTTTTTATACTAAATAGATGTTCTTTTATATATTTTATAAATTTTTTTATGTACTAAGAATTAGGATTTTTTTTTTTTGGTTTCCAAGAATTAGGATTGTTGGAAGCAGAGTTTTGTGATCTCCGCACCTATTAACGTATCATTCAAAATTTTAATTTAGGGTGAGAAGCAATTAATATCAAATATTATAAATTAAAAATAAATAAAATTAATTAAATATAATTATAAATTAGTTAAGTTATTTTTTTAATATATAATATCAATATATGGAATTTGGTATTTAATTTTTTATTTTTTATTTTAATTCTACTAACATAATTTAAAATTATTTTGTTGAATTACAAAAAATTCATGCATTATCTCTGTTCAATTTTTTATTCTCACAATCTTTCTTTTTAATTTTTTACCATTTTTTTAATTTTTTTTACTTATCTTCTAAACGGTTTTCTATATAAAATAATTATTTAAATAAATTTTTATGACGTCTTAAATTAAATAATTGTTTATGTCAAAAGGTTAATTTTTGGGACTATATATAAAATGAAGAAAAGAATAATTAAAAATCAATAATAATAAATAATTTTTTATGGATCTTATTATATTATAGGAAGATTTTCAAGTGTACCGTCGTACCAGTGTATCAGTGATTTTTAATCGTTGATCTTAATTATATATATTATATATATTTTTTATAATTAAGATCAATGGTTAAAAATCACTAAAACACCGTTATGGCAGTACACTTAAAATTTTTTCTATATTATAATGTATTCATTTAAATTATATTTTGTTTAGTTTTATGTTAATCTTTGTTTATATTATGGTTCTCGGTATATCTATGAGTTGTTGGAGGTATTCATTCTAATTATTTTATTAGAATTTTTTTATAATTATAAAAATATATATTTTTTATTTTTTTTATAATTTCATCTATACTTATTGTTTCTCTTTTGACGGCTCGATGTATTTTGCTATATTTCTCTTGCTGTCATTTTTTTTTTACCTTCAACACGTTCGATTGCATCGCCTCCATCGTTGCAAATTTTAGTTTTGTTACATTACTTACCCAATTAATATTTGGGATAAGTGTTGTTTTGGTCCCTAACGTTTAGGGTCAGAATCGAAACCATCCTCATGTAATTTTTTATTTAGAATCGTCTCAAACGTTTTATTTCGTATTAAAATCGTTCTTTTTAATAAAATTTTTAATTTTATTCCTAAACTACCCCTACTTTAATAAAAATTATAAATTTTTAAAAAAAATAAAAGAAAAGAACACGTGGGGGGAGAAAGGAAAAGGATACACGAAGGAGGGAGGGGAGGGAAAGGGGAAAGGAATAGGGGAAGGGAAAGGGGGGGAGGGGGACAGCGCCGGCGAAGCTTGGAGCTGCCGTCGCCGTCGCCGAAAGAAAGAAGAAAGGAGAGATGGGTTGCAACGGGGGAGAAGAGAAGAGGGAAAGGAGATGTGCCAGCGCTGCTAGGCCTTGCCGCTGCCGTCGCGTTATCATCGGGAGACCACGCCACTAAGCCGTCGCCGCCAATTCGCCCACGAGTTGTCATCGGGGAAGCGCCAGTGGTTCTGCTTTGGCTTCTATATCCGCTTCTTCTTCTGAATCTGCTTCTTCTTCTACTTCTTCTTCTGCTTCGGCTTCTACATCTGCTTCTTCTTCTGCATCTGCTTCTTCTTCTTGCTTCGACTTCTGCTCCTTGCTTTGACCTCTGCTTTCTACTTTTGCTTGAATTTCTGCTTCTGCTTCTACTTTTAATTTTGATTTTGATTTGTTATTTTCTGATTTTATTGTTGTTGTGTGTTGATTTGGTTGTTGAATTTGTTGAATTTCTAATTCCTTGATTTGTTGAATTTGTGTTGATTTCATTGATGTTGTTATTCTTGGTGGTGGAGGTAAAGGTGCTGGTGGTGGTGGAGGCCGGAGGGTATTCTTGTCTGAAAAAGGTTAAAAGGACGATTTTAATACAAAAAAAAAACGTTAAGGATAATTCTAAATCAAAAATTACATTGGGGACGGTTTCGATTCTAACCATCAACGTTAGAGACCAAAACAATATTTATCCCTTAATATTTTCATCATTTTTTTAAATTTTAATTTTTCTCAATCTTTTTATGTACAAAAATAGTGCTATCTTTTAATCTCACCAATTTAATTTAAAGAAAAAACTTATTTCTTTTTTACTTATATGTATTCTCTATTTTTTTTAAAACATATTTGTACTTATTAATAATGAATTGAAGAAGTTTTTTAAATATTTTTTTAATTTATTTTTTTAAATTATTTTATAAAGGATAATATTATTTTTTATTTTTATATTATTAATTATATAGAATATTGTATTTAAAATTTGAGTACATGAATATTTATTTTTAAATTAAACTAAAATAAATGAATTATATTACAAAAAAAATTATTTATTTTGTTTTCTATAATATCATTTGTTTAGCATATCACGTTGATTATATGATTGACATATAAATATCCATCTAGTAATAGTTTTTAAAATATTAATATGTTAATTTTCTAAACATTAATTATGTAAAGTACTAAATTTGATATTTAAATACATACAAATTTGTTTATAACTAAACTAAAATAAATAAATTTAAAAGATTAATTAATTTAATATTATTTATTTAACATATGACGTATAAAAAATACAACACCTATTAAAGGTAGAATAAAAAAGCTCCATGAATATTTTATTAATTCTTTTTTATTTTTAATTTGTTTTACATTGAATAATACTAATATTATTTTTTACTAATTATTAAATTGACATCTAACATTAAAGATGTGACAAAATAACAATATTTATTAATTGATTTTTTAAATAATATGATTACCCAATATTATTTCAACCTTCAGGATTATTTTTTATTTTTTATTTTTCTATTTCATAGACCATGTAATATTATTTTTCTTATACATCTTCTATTTTTTAAACTATTTTACTTTCTTATAATTTTTAATTTATTTTATTGTATTTGTTTTTACCTTGCAAACTTTAGGACTTAAAATTTTTGAGAGTTTAAACGATTCTAACCATATGATCAAAAAGTGGTTTAAGAGAATAGATTTGGATTTGGACAACTTATTGGGAATTATGATACGTGATTAGGAGGGCATTTTCATTATCTTAGAGCTAAGGGAAGGAATTGTAATCTTGTCATATATTTAAGGATCTGAATACTAGAAGAATTATGCCATATCAGTCTTGGACATCAAGAAGACCAATAGTCTGTCTCAAAAACAGTGGTGCTAAAAGGGCAACAATTCATAAGGCCCATTAGGTTAAGGCAAAACAACAAGAAATCCAATAAAACTTTTCAAATTCAATGGGAGCATAATTTTTATTAATTTTCGAATTTTTAGTCATTTATTTTTAATTTATTTTGCTGTTAGAATTTGTTGAAAGATCTAATTTACTTTGCTTAGAAGTATTTTTAGGGATTTTAAATTTAAATCAAATCTGATCTAATCTAATAAGATCAAACCTGATTTAAATTAGTTATTATATCTTTAGGATTTTAAAATTTAAATCAAATCTGATATAATCCAATAAGATCAAATCTGATTTAAATTAGTTATCTTATCTTATCTTTTAGCTAGTTTGTTAGGGGTCTATTTAAACACCTTTGGTGAGATAATTTACACAATTTTGATGAATAAAAATTTTCTTAGTGCTTTATGCACGTGTTTTTAGTGTGATTAAGTGAGGTGAGTGATTTGCTAATGCTTCGCTTGTTGCATGGAGAAGATTGAGTAATTCAATTTTCATCCCTCATCTAGGTTGTCAAGCAAAGACAGGTTCTTTGAAGGTCTAGTAGGGAAAACCCTTCCGGTGACCTAAGTTACTATGAACAAGTTTCTTAGAGGTCTAATAGAAACCCTTCCAGTGACCTATATTGCTAAGAACAGGTTTCTTAGAGGTCTAGTAGGAAAATTCTATTTATCTATCCTTTTATATTTCCGCTGTCTCTTTATGCCAATAAATTTCTCTTCTTGGTGCCATTCTTTTCTTATCATCTGATATCAGTTACAGGTCATAGGTAAATTCTTATTTATCTACACATTCCATGGATCTTGTTTAGTCTCTTTATTTTTTTTCTCTTTAATTTCTGTAAATTCACCTTAGAGGCCAAAAAAACCAAAAAAAAAAAGAGTCCCCAAAAAAATGATTGCGTATTATGATAGTGATGAGGAAGGAATCTCATATGCGAAAAAGGGTTATCGGTTGCAAATCTCTGCATTCAAAGGGAGGAATGATATTTCAAATGGAAAAGGAAGGTAAAATCGATTTTTGCAAATTGCATCCTTTTAGAGGAAAAGAAGGTTCAACTGTTACAAGCCAATTTTTTCGATGCTGCCCGTATATGGTGGACTGAATTAGGAAGATCTAGAAGACGATACGGAAAGAGCCCAATTTGCAGCTGGAAGAAGATGAAGAAAATCAAGAGGAGCCAGTTTGTGCCATCATCATACCACATGAGGAATTGAATTGTGCCATCATCATACCACGATGAATTTTTTGGAAAATTTTGTAAGTTACAACAAGGTTCACAATCAGTGATGGAGTATCACAAGGAGTTTTCATATTTGATGGACATGGCTAATATTAAAAGGAGTCCTGAGGTTCTTATGGACCGATTTTTGTTTGGATTACGCGAAGAATTTGCAGATAAAGTCCAACGTTATTACGCGACCATGGACGATTTGGTCAAATTGGCCATTGACATGGAGCGTGTTCAACAAATGATAGATCGCCATAAGAAGAGGATTTCTTCTACGGCTATCTTTCATTCTTCTTCAAAGCCAGAGATGGAAGAATTTGGTGAGTATGTTTTAGAGGGTGATGTGTCTTTGGAAGATTCAAAAATGCAGAATTTCTCAACTGGGTCCTTGGGATGTGAGCAATTTGAAAAATATAAGTGAAAAAAAACTGAGAAAGAGAGTGAGTGTTTGAGTGAAAAGAATCCATGTTTGATTGAAAGCGAGAGTTTTGAGAAAAAAGAGGAGAATAGTGAGTGAGAGGAGTCAATGAGCGAAAAAGAAATTGAAAGCAATAAACACACTTATGAGAGAGATCTAGAAAGTTCTAGCTTAGACAAGAGTGCATTAGTATCATTAAATTCCACAGAATCCTTAGTTTCTCATACACCTAACCATGAAATTCCTAGTGTTTTTATATCAACTTTTCCAGGCTTTGTAGATTCATTGGTCAATTATTGAGACATTAATATAGATAAAAAGGAAGATAGACAAATTTCACACTTTAGACAAGATGGTGACAGTATGGTTGGAAAGATTGAACTTGCACACATGAGGGACATACCCACAATTCAGTGGATAGAGCAGAGCCATCAAACCATGGTATTTGAACCCACAATCTCTTTTTATTTCTTAACTAAATCATGTTCATTCACTTTCTATTTCTCTTCTTTACTTTCTTAACTGATTTTCAACTTCGCTACTTCTTTATTCTTTCTTTGTTTGTCTCTTTGACTTTTACTTTGCGAACCGTTTTAGTTTCGGTATGAATAATCAACTTGTTTCAAGCATAGGTTTAATAAGTCTATGCTGAACCAGTTTAACTTTTTATATAATACCTAACCCTAAACGCAAATCAAATACTATATTGCTCCTAGACCGCTTCTCTAATCGACATTTATGTTTACCGTTAAAGCTTTACCTACAGTTTTTTCGATTTTTATCTTTTCTTCAACATTTTTTTTATCTTCTTCTCACTAACATGTTCTTATCACTCTTTAAGTGTTTTATGAAAGTAATTATGAGATTCTGAATTTAAAGTTGTCTTCCTAAACTTTTTAGGAAAAATTGCATTTTCGTCATTATTTTATTATTTTAAATAAAATAATATTATTAATAAAATAATAATAATTAATATTTTATTATTAAATTATTTTTAGTAATATTTTATTATGAATTTTTAAAAATTATATTTTTAAACCAAAATTTCAGTAAACTATATTTTGACCCCTTAACTTTTGATATTTATACTTTAACCTCCTAAACTTTAGCATTTATACTTTCCTCCACAAAACATAAAAATATTTGTACTCTGATCCCTAACAAGATCAAAGAGCTGTTCTTGAGTGTTCTTGAGTATATTCAAAGTGCTCTTCGAGTTCTTCGTAAATTCTTCAAATTCTTTCTTCAAATCTGGCCCCTTTTTCAATATTTTCGGTAACCAATTTTTACCATAATTTAAACTAAATTAGCAGCCACTTAAATCCGATAATTTTCACTTGATTCCAAAACTAATTCATCACCAATTTGAGGCCTAGAATTCATTTTTCTAGCTGCACTCAAGAACATGTTTCATAACTTGAATATCATCAAATTTCATCAAAATTTCAAAAAACTTTCACCAAGAATAACTCATATAAGCAATCAATTTCAAGCATAACCAAACCATACAACAATCACATAACTCAAACATAATTAATCAAGATTAATTTCACCAAATTCTACCTTGATTTGCTGCTCCTAATTCGGCTATCCTTCATAGTGTTCCTAGTGCACTTTTTTCTCCTAAATCACATCAACAACAACTTTAAATCCTTAAAACCTCAACTCACCGAACCTTAATCAACATTTTAGGAAGGGATTTCTCACCTTAAACTTGTTGAAATAGAAGATTATTGGCTCACAAGTCAAGTTAAGCAAGAGATCTATGGAAAAACATCAAGAAAACACAAGTTTAAGAAGGTTTTCTTGTAACCGAACCAAAGAGGAGGGATGAGCAGCCACCTACCCTGATTTTGATTCATGATATTTGACATGAATTTGAAGAGGAAGAAGTGAGGATTACTTTAATCAGTTTAGAATTTTAATTTGAGTTTTGGTTTGGAAAAAATCAAGATTTGAAGTTCTTTGTGTTCAAAGTTTTTCCTCTTTTCTTTCTCTCTTATTTTCAGGCATTCAAGGTGAAAATGAGTAGCTTGGAGTGTCTTGGGGGTGACAAAAAAAAGTGCTTGATGATGATTGGCTAGTTAGGGAGGTGGTTGAAAAATATCTCAGGTGTATAATTACTAAAACTAGATGTATTAGAGGACACACTTAACAACATATCTAGATATTAATATCTGAGCTACTAGTATAGATGACACTAGTAACATAATTAACATGAGAATAGAAGATATATGATGAGGCATTAGTATTGCTAAAGTCATCAGAGAGTGCTGGTGTTAACCTGCACTAGTAGACTGTAAGCTTGGTTAAACTTATCTCCTGTTTTTAAGTAAAACAGATCAAATAATATTATAATATTTCTCAAGCATCTCTAAAATATAATAATAATATTATATTATTATTTTTCTTCTCTCACGAATCAAGTCCAGCTCTTCAAATTGAGACAAACTACGAAAACCAGAATCTAAAATTTCTAACCAAAGCATCTCAAAAACTAAGTTCTTTGCGACTGTGTCGTCTAGCTTATCTCAGTGGAGGTGCTAGCTTAGTGATGACATAATGATGATATAGATTGAGGTGCTTGATGATATAGCAGAGGTGCTTCCTTTACTGAACTTTCGAGAAACTCCGTTTCTTTAGAAAAGTATCGTATCTCCAAAAACTAGGTTGTTAGATTCTACCCTCCTAAAAAAAATTTTGTCCTCAAAATTTTAGCTGTCTGTGGATAAGCCACTCTCATCTTGTCTTGTAGCTCCCAAAAATCTGTGCCTTAGAGTTGAATATATACTATCTATGTAACTACCACGAACTGGTTTAGACATGGACGGAAAATACAGTTGATATAACCCACATATACAACATGAGAATTAGTCAGTTAAATTAGAAAGATCTAATCCTAACTTTCATGCAACAGTTAATAAAATAAAAGAAGGCAGTGCGTCCCAATCATACAGTACGGTTGGAAGTTAAATCTTAACATAGTACTAACCTTGGGTCAAGGAGTCGAAAAGCATAACATTAGCAGTAGTCATGGCAAAGGCTTGTTTCTTGTTGTTGTAGTCTAGACGAGTCTCGAGCAATCCTCCTTGAACAGTTCTTAGCAATATTCGCAAGTGTACCGCAAAAATAGCAGACGTTTGTTCCAATCCGGCAGGGCTGGTTACCATGATTCTTTCCACATTGATTACAAATAAGGCTTATCTGCACTGGCTCTGATCACTTGCCCATGTCCTGAATTAGTCTACCATTTTCACCATTAGGAAGAGTAGGAAAATTCCCAGCTTGCAGATTCCTATGCAGAGGTACACCAGTCGTCTTAAAATTCCTTTCCTGTAGAGCCATATACTGATTAAATTCCTTCGGTGGAAATTCTCGGCGACTTATTCTTATTGTTGCTACCTTCTTAGCACAGTCTTCCACTAATTTGCTCTTGTTAACCAACTCTGTAAAGTTACGTATTTCTTGCGGAACTATCAAAATCATCAGATCATCACAAAGGCCTCGTTCAAACTTTAAGCACTTCCATTCTTCAAAGTCAGCAGGATTCCCTTGACAGATCTTGGATAAACGGTTATCAAAGTTACGGGCATACTCAGCAATAGTCATATCCTCTTGCCTCAGTTGCATAAGCTCCATCTCCTTAGCATCACGCGCTGCTCTCGGAAAGTATTTCTTGTAGAATTTATCCTTAAAAATGTCCCAAGGAATGTCACCTTTATTCTGTTGCAGCAGTTGCTGTATCCCGTGCCACCAGTACTCAGCCTCTCCTTTAAGCATGTAAGTAGCAAACTCCACATGTTGACCTTTTGAAACATGTTACGCTCGCAGTGATTGCTCGATACCTCGAAACCAGTTGTCAGCATTAGTCACAATGAGTGAACCTTTGAACATAGGCAGATTCACCTTCAGAAAGGTTGCAAGGGTCATAGGTTTCTCAAGATGCCCCAAGTCATTCTCATCATTCCCGTTATCCTCTCTGTTTCCATTTCCGTTTCCGTTTTTTACTCTGAGATGCTCAACAGCCCTAGTTGCAGCTACCGCAGCCTCATGCACTGCTTCAGCTACAGCGTTCATTATAACCATAAACGTTTTCTTTTCTCTCTCTTGGTTATCACTAGGGGTTACTTCCCTCGCGCTCCGTCTTTGTAAACTCATCGTGGTCCTGTTCACACCGAACAATCATTATCAAGGTGATCAGTCTTAACACTTCAAGTTAAGTGTGAACATTCCCAGAATGAAAGCACATAAATGATCATGCAACATATATCACATAGATATCCTATAAGCATGAGACTCACAATAGAGTATGCAATGAAGCATAGTCAGTCCACTCACCAGGCTCTACTGGGAACGAACTGCTCCGGTACCAAATTGTAACGACCCAATTTTTGATATGTCATGATCATACTAGAAACCGAGCACTACCAATTCGCTTTCCTTAATTTTAGCTTGTATTTATTATATGAGCCTGCTTCATTGTTAAAATATTTTTATTTTACGAGGTAAAATTTTTTTTGTAAATGTTTGATCTAACGTTCGAGTTGATAAGAAAAATCATTCATAATTAGTTCACAAATAAAAACAAGTAAAATAGTTATAAAACTACCAAACACACACACACACACACACACACACACACACACACACACACACACACACACACACACACACACACACACACACACACATATATATATATATATATATATATCTCAAATAGTTAACAACATATAGTTTTCCAGCTTTTATCAGTTAAAACACCCCTAGAAAGAGCTAGATAATAACTATATTCATATATATACATACAACATCCTAAGCCTTGACCTGTTCAAGAAGTTCCTAAGCTGGCCCCCAGGCTAGCCTAAATTCTATGTCCACCTAATCCCTCTGGACTACAAGAGCGAAGGATAACACATTCTAGGTCTTCAAACCTCGGTCAGGTTAAACGTCATCAAAAGTGGAATGTCATCTACTAGTCATCTGCACGATTATACATTATCATGGGGAGCTCACTGGTGCTTCGTCAAGTAGCTACATATCAAGAACCTCGTATAAGGAATCTAAGTTAAAGTTCGTAGATAAACAGGGTGTAGACATTGGCTGGTGGTGCGTGGCAGAAATTAGGCCAATTAAGAAGTCAATATAAAAACAGCGTTGCGAGTATAGTTCTTAACCAGCTAAAATTCACCTCATCAATTTAGAAAGGTTGTCACAAAAGTTTAGAATAAAAATACTGGGAGTATGAGTCCCAGGTCGTCTCCCAACGAGTTGCCAAAAAGGATGCTAATTTATTAATCTGGAGTTTCCGAGGGATTTTGAGAGTTGAGTAACAAAAAATAAATAATTGTAAATAAGTGCAATGAAAATTAAAAGTAATTTATATTATCCAAAATAAAAAGCCTTGACTGGGGGAATGATTAATTGGAAGTTCTATCCTTGTTGGAATTTTCTCAAGTGTAGTATAAAGAGGTTGTTATTTTCACTTAGTTAACCCTTACTAAATAAAGGAAAGTCAAATGATTGAGCTAACTCTTATTCGCAAATCCAAGTCCTCTCCCTTGGGAAGGTCTAGAGTTAGTAAATACAGAATTAGCCAATAACTTCCAATTTAACAAATCACTTGAGCATTCCAACTCAAGTGTCTCCTCTTAATTAACCCCCATGTCAAGTTGGGAGTCTACTCCGTTGACATGGATACCATCTTCATTATTGAGAGTTTGGAATAAAAAAGAGACATGATAATTTAAATAAAATAGGAATTCAAAATTAATTAAAAGTAAAAGTAATTCTTTGCATTAACAATCCATGAAAATAATCCAATTGTAACTCTAAACAAGAATTAAGAATATGGAATAATAAAAGAGTAAGAAAACAAACTAGAATAATATCTACAACAAAGGTGATGACTCTTCAATATCCAAAAGCAAAAGCATAAAACTATAAAACTATGAATGTAAAAGAAAACCTAGAGGAAGAGTAAATTCTCTCTAGATTTATATCTAAAACTAAAAACTATGCTAATGAGAATGTGTGTTAAGTCTCTGCACATTCCCTGGCTCTAGTCTGTGTTTCTGGGCCGAAAACTGGGTCAAATTTTGGCCCGAAATTGCCCCCAGCATTTTCTGTTATTTCCATAGATCGCGCATGCACGCGTACGCGTCAGTCACGCGTGCGCGTCATTTGGTGAATTTCATTGTCACGCGTACGCGTCAGGCACGTGCACGCGTTGCTGTAAATTTCTTCATATCGCGCGCTCGTGTGAGCCATGCGTGCGCGTCGATGCTCGCTGGTTATCTCCTTAGTTTCTTGTGTTCCTTCCATTTTTGTAAGCTTCCTCTCCATTCTCTAAGCCATTCCTGCCCTATGAAGCCTGAAACACTTAACACACGGATCACAGTATCGAATGGTATAAAGAAAAATTAAAATATACAAATTAAAGATCTCTAGGAAGCAAGTTTTCAACCATAGAATAAACTTAAGAAGGAATTGTAAAATCATGCAAATCATATGAATAAGTGGGTAAAGACTTGATGAAACCACTCAATTAAACACAAGATAAACCATAAAATAGTGGTTTATCAACCTCCCCACACTTAAACATTAGCATGTCCTCATGCTTAGCTTAAGGAGATAAAATAAATGAGTAGGGAAAAGTAAGACTCATGCAATGTAATGCAACCTATGTATATGAATGTAACTATATGCTAAGATGATTCTGTCTACTTGGTTAAAAGTAAATAAGCTCTTCAAGACAAACATAAATCAGATATCACTAATTAAAATCATACAGTAAAAACAAGTAAACTTGTAAGAAGACAGCTCATGAAAGCAGGAAACATAGAATTAAGCATTAAACCCTCACTGATGGTGTATATGCACTCTAATCACTCAAGTGTATAGGGTAATCACTCTACTCTTCTCTAGTCATGCTTTCTAAATTTGTTCTTCACCTAACCAATCAACAAGTATTTAATGTACTAATGCAAACATCATGAGGTCTTTTCAAGGTTGTAATGGGGCTAAGGTAAAGGTGAGGGTATATATATGGCTAAGTGAGCTATAAATTGAATCCCTGATTAACCTAAGCTCTTACTTATACATACACTCTTTATACTTTTAAAATCATACCTAGCTACCCATAATTTTCCCACATTTGCATTACATACTCATGTATCAACTTTTCTCTTAACTTGTATCACATATGCATTGATCTTTTATTAACTTAACATTGGGATGATTTTGTCCCCTTATTCATTTACTTATTTACTAAATTACTTGAATATTTTTTTTAGAATAAAAGCAAACATAACATTATCAATGCACATGGATTTTTAATTTTTCTAGTTTCACATGAGTAGGTACCCAAATTCCCAAGTAATTAAATAAAATAGAAACATAAGACATTCCCTATTAACTCCTGTTCCCACAGTTTCCCCACACTCGATTGACACACAATCTCTATCTTAAGCTAACCAAAGATTCAATTTGGGGTATTTAATTATTTTTCTGCTTAAGGCTAGTGATGTGGTAAAATATAGAACAAATAGGATTAAAAGGCTCAAAGTGGCTAACAAAGGTAAATGGAAGGGTAGGTTATTTGGGATAAGTGAGCTAATAATCAAATAATGGCCTCAATCATATGCATGCATATAACACATTAAACATTGGACATATAGGATGGAACAAAATAAAAATTACAATCATAGAGAAGAAAATACACAAGAATAAAATATTATGGTTAAATAATGTAACCATGTAATTAAGCTCAATTCTCGCAGGTTGTGTGTTCTTTAGCTATCATTTTATGTTCCAAATACAATCTTCAAACGAGTTTAACAAAAACATTTTAATTTAAATTAGTGAAATTTTCAAAAAATAGAGTCTTAAAAAGAAACTTATTATTTTTCAACCAAATAGAACATGCATGTAAATACCTATTACTATGCAATTTATCCTATCCTAAACAAAAGAAAAATAAATAATTTATTGGTGTTAAGAAAGAGAAATTACCTCTGGAAGTCAGGTACTGACCGACCTCCCCACACTTAAAGCTTGGCACCGTCCTCGGTGCCATCAGTCAGGAACAAAGGGGGGCTGGTAGCAGCAGCTCCACAATCGGGACCGTCATGGCTCCCTGTGTTGGTAAATGAAGTGGAGTCCAGGGTGTCTGGGTCTTCTTCAGGTGGGTGATTGCCAAGAATCAGCTCCTTGAGGTATGTAAATCGGCACTTGTTACGGCGCTCCCTTCGCTTTTCCTGCCGGTCTAACCTCTGAATTATCTGTAGGAGTAGCTGATTTGTTGAAGGTTCTTGTGATGTGGAAGGAGAAGGAATATCTTCGGCCGGTTCTACTGGCCGGCTAGTAGTGGTTGCTGTTCGTCTGATGTACTTCCCGTTAGGGACGATCTGATCATCCCATGGAATCATGGTCTTGGAGTCCCCAGCTCTGTAGGAGACTCCGGCTGCTGAGACTAGATCTAAAACCAAGGCGGAAAAAGGTAGGTTGCCCGTAATCTATACGTGTCTCATAGCATTCCGGATGTGTCTTGGTAAGTTGAGAGGCTGGTCGGTAAGGATACACCAGAGTAGAACAACCATGTCTGCAGTGAAGGAGGACTCGTGAGTGCTCGGAAAGACGTAATGGGACATAATTTGTGCCCATACTCAAGCCTCCAAGGTGAGTGATGAAGCCAATATGCCCTTAGGTCGGGATTGATGGTATCCATAGATCCATCTACTGCCAGGTTGTGCTATAACTCTGAGAACGGCGTCCCAGTCAAATTGGTATGTCTGGCGCTTGAAGGAGGCTTCTTGGAATGCGTCCAATCCTTCTGGAGTAGGGAAAAGATCTAAAGCTCACTGAATGGCCTCTTCAGTTATGGAAACTTACTTCTGACGAACATAGACAGACTGCATGGTTGGCATGTGAAAATTAGAGTAGAATTCAACTACCCATGAAAGATTAACCTGCCGTGGCTGTCTCCGTAGGAATCCCATTGTTTTCGCTCAATGTGGGGCTCAAAAAATTCAATAATGTGGGTCGGGAGGATGAGTAGGTACTCATTGTTATAGTTCCGCTCAGCTAGGATGGGGAACATCGGCTCACGGTAGCGGTTAGTGAACCGCGCAGTGTCCTTTGTTGGAAAGGCTTTCTCGTTTTCATCGACCTTGATGATCCTCTTGACTCTCTTTGTTGAGGGCTTTACTGCTATTGAGGAAGGTTCCGCAGCTAGTGCTCTTTTTGTTCCTTTCCTTGCCGGTGGTTTGGGAGTAGCTTTCTCTTTACCCTTCTTGGTGGCCATCCTGAAAAGGGAAGAAGAAAGTAACATGTAAAGCTAAGGGTTTGAGCAAGAAAGAGGATGGTACAATTGATAATCATTGCACGGTAAAGAAGGATGTCGTTAACACATGGTCGCGACTACATGTGATAAGTTCATCAATGGAAATATAGCAAGTGCATGTTATGGCAAGTAGATGCAAGATGTTTATTGGCATGTCGATAAGGGCATGATGAGCATAGATCAAGCATTAATTGCCCAATTTGATTATCAAGTGTTTCAAACTAACAATCTGTTTGTATTGACAATTATATTCAATCAATAAAATATAAAAAGGAGTTTTGTGAAAAACAGGCATTAGAGTAGAAGAATAGAATAATTTAAAAATGCATAATATCATACGGACTTTTTCACAAACACTTAGCATGCATGGTAAATATGTTATTAAAAGTATTAAATTTAAACATGCAAGCAACCCTTAAGAAGTAATATTAATTGTCAAAAAATTCTTTAATAATCCACGAGCAATTATAGAAGAAAACAATCACCCAAATAAATTTCTAACACCAATTAAAAGGATGTAAAAATAAAAAGAAAGAAAAAGGAAACATAGATAATGAAAGTAAAAAGAAAAAGAAGAAGAAAACATAAATAAAAATAATAATGGAAAAGTAAAAAGGGAAGAAGAAAAGAAAAGAAACTTGATGATGATGATAAAGAAGGAGGGAGAAGGTAAAAAGTGAGAAGGACTAAAGAAGAAAGAAGGAGGAAGAAAGAATTAAGAAGGGATAAGAAAAAATTAGGATTGGGGAAGAAAAGATAAGAATTCTGGTACTAATCTGGGTAAACTGTGCGACGCAGGTGACGCGGACGCGTGGGACATGCGGACGCACGGTTTGTGCTATTTTCAAGTGACGCGTATGCGTGAGCGACGTGTACGCGTGACCTGAATTGTGCTATTGGCGCGAGAGCAGCTTTGCGAACGCACAACTCTCTGTTTCATACGCACATTGGCAAAATTTAGGGTGACGCGTGCGCGTGAGGGACGCGCATGCGTGAATGGCCTTATTTTGAAAAATGACGCGGACACGTGAGGAACGCGTACGCGTGCTAGGGCTTGTTCTTCCAGCACACTTCCAGCCCCACTCCATCATAACTCTCTGCCATACACCCATTTACGTCGAGTTCGCAGGGTCACGCGTGCGCGTCAGTGACGCGCACGCGTGGAGGGCTAATTTCGAAAGCGACGCAGACACGTCAGGGACGCGTACGCGTGGGCGTGTTTGTGCCTAAGGCACGCCTCCAGCCACACTCCCGCGTAACTCTCTGCTTCTTTCTTCTTTTTCATGAATGCACATATGACGCGTACGTGACTTGTGCGTCGTATGTTTTTTTTTTTATGCAGAACGCAAATGCAAATACAGACTATATGCAGAGATTATGAAAAGAGTCACTAAGAAAAATAAAGTAGAATAAAATAAAATAAAACTAAGGCTGAAACAGAACGATCATACCATGGTGGGTTGTCTCCCACCTAGCACTTTGCTTTTACGTCCTTAAGTTGGACGGTCTTCAGGCTCATTCTGCTTCTGTTGGTGGGTCTTCCAAGAGGAAGACCTCTAACTTTTGTGATCCTTCATTTTCCCTCCATGATAAAGCTTTAGGCGATGTCCATTGACCTTAATGAATTTGGAGCTAGAGGGATGACGCAGGTGAAAAACTCCGTATAGCTCTGCCTTCTCTACTCTGTAGAGACCTTCCCATCTTGATCTCAGCTTGCCTGGCATGAGCCTTAGTCTGGAGTTATAAAGGAGAACTAACTCTACTAGTCTGAACTCTCTCCTTTTTATGTGCTTGTCATGGACATCCTTCATCTTCTCTTTGTATCGCCTGGAGTTGTCATATGCTTCTAGGCGAAGGTTTTCTAATTCTACTAGTTGTAGTTTCCTTTCAGCACCAGCTTCCTCAAAATTCATGTTGCACTCTCTCACAGCCCAGAAAGCCTTGTGTTCCACCTCTACTGGAAGGTGGCAAGCCTTTCCGTACACTAAGCGGAAGGGGCTCATCCCAATGGGTGTCTTGTATGCTGTTCGATATGCCCAGAGCGCATCAACAAGTCTGGTGCTCCAGTCCTTCCTTTGAGGCTTTACTATCTTCTCCAGAATACGCTTTATTTCTCTATTAGACACTTTTGCTTGCCCATTGGTCTGGGGATGGTATGATGTTGCTACTTTGTGAACAATCCTATGCTTCTTCAGTAATCCTGCTAATCTCCTGTTACAAATGTGAGGGTGATGAGAGAACTTTTGCGTGGTCTAGAAATTTGCAGATAAATCCTCGTTGCAAGTATAGTTTCTAAACCAACAAAAGTCCTTTCATACAAACGTTTTGGTTGTCACAAGTAACAAACCCCTAAATAAATTGATAACCGAAGTATTCAAACCTCGGGTCGTCTTCTCAAGGAACTGCAGGGAAGTATGTTCTTATTATTGGTTATGGAGGTTGTAAATTGGGGTTTTGAGAATGAGGAGCGAATGGTTTAATTAGCAATTAAAGTAAATGAAGAACAAGTAATTTAAATGGCAAGTGAAATAAATAGATGACTGTAAATAAACTTTTGGCAAGGTATGAGAAATTAGAGGTCCTATCCTAGCTATCCTTATCAATGATGATGAAAATTGAATCTTAATTCCACTTTGTTAACCTTTACTAAGGCAAAAGAAGGTCAAGGGATTAATTGGTTTGATCTTCGGATCCTATTTATTTTCTAAGAAAAGATTGGGATTATTGAAGTTCAATTTAATTAACAAAGATAACAATTATCAATCATGTTTGAGTTTGATAACTCCTGAGTTACTGATTTCTTAACCAAGACCAAAAGGAGAAAAGTAAATCTACTGGAATAAAAATGTCTTCAGATGGGAATAACAATAATGTAAATAAAAGAAAGCAATAATAAACTGAAATACCTCAAATAACATTAATTCAAAAGAGTAATCTGTAACATGGAAGAATTCATAAATTAAATTGTAAAAGTAAATAAAAGGGAATATTGAACCTGATAAAGAGATAATCCTAAAAGCGAATAAAATCCTAATTCTAAATCCTAATCCTAAAGAGAGAGGAGAGAATCTCCCTCTCAAAACTAAATCTAAATCATGGAAAATTAACTAATTGGAGACTCTCCTTGAATGGATGCATTCCCCCACTTCATAACCTCTGGTCTATGCCTTCTAGACTTGGATTTGGGCCAAAAGGGCTTCAGAATTCGCTATGAGCATTTTCTGCAATTTCTGGTGCGTGGCCTCTGTCACGCGTCCGCGTCATTCGGAGTTTTCCTTGTCACGCGGTCGCGTCAGTCATGCGACCGCGTCAATGCCTTTTCGCGCTGGCATGCGGCCGCGTCGCCCATGCGATCGCGTGGCTGCCAGTTTCTTCAAAAACTCTGTTTTGTACTTTCCTTCCATTTTTGTATGTTTCCTTCCATCCTTTAAGTCATTCCTGCCTTAGAAGATCTGAAACTACTCAACACACGAATCACGGCATCGAATGGAAATAAAGAGTAATCAAAATAATTATTTTTTAAGCATAGGAAACATGTTTTTCACATACATCACATAATAAGGAAGGGAAAGTAAAACCATGAAATTAATATAAATAAGTGGGTGAAGGATTGAATAAATCACTCAGATTAAGCACAAAATATATCATAAAATATGGGTTTATCAACCTCCCCACACTTAAACAATAGCATGTCCTCATGCTAAGTCCAAGATAAAGAGTAAGTTAAGTCTAAAGTGGTGGAATCTCATGCAATGCTATCTACTCTAAATGCAACTACCTACATGAATCACGCAATTCTTAATTTTTATTCACTTGTATATAAAGCTTACATGTAGTTGAATTAATTCACATTCTCAAGGAGTCATATATATATATATATATATATATATATATATATATATATATATATATGTATAGCCAAACCTTAGATAGTTGATAAAGTGCCTTTACAATTGAAATGGGAGAGAAAAATATTTTATAAACTTGCAAGACAATTAATAATTTCAGCAGAGATATATGTTAATGAGCTATTGAACCCTCTGACGTTAGGATTTTTGCCAGTAAAGAATTTCATAAAAACAGTCGCGTTGTAGATATAGTCTCTAAACTGACAGAAATCCCTTCGTACAAACGTTTTGGTTGTCACAAGTAACAAACCCCTTTTAAAATTGATAACCGATTATTTAAAGCTCGGGTCGTCTTCTCAAGGAATTGCAGGGAGGTATGTTCTTATTATTGGTTATGAGTTTGTAAATTGGGGTTTTGGAAGTAAGGTGGGAATAAGTTATATGACAAATAATTTAAATGGCAATTAAAAATAAATAAATACTGTAAAGCAAACTTTTGGGGAAGGTATGAGAAATTAGAAGTTCAGACTTAGTTATCCTTATCAATAACAATGAAAGTCGAATCTTAATTCCACTTAGTTGACCTTTACTAAAGCAAAGGAAAGTCAAGGGACAAATTGGTTTGATCTTTGAATCCTATTTATTTCCTAAGAAAAAATTGGGATTATTGAAGTTCAACTCAATTGGCAAGATAACAATTATCAATTATGCTGTTGAATTGGATAACTCCTGAGTTACTGATTTCTTAACCAAAACCAAAAGGGAAAAAGTAAATCTACTGGAATAAAAATGTCTTCAGATGGGAATAACAATAATGTAAATAAAAGAAAGCAATATTAAACTGAAATACCTCAAATAACATTAATTAAAAAAATTATATGTAACATGAAAGAGTTCATAAACTAAATTGGGAAAATAAAAATAAAGAACCTGGGATTGAGAGTTACTCCTAAAACTAAGAGAAGTCCTAAATCCTAAGAGAGAGAGGAGAGAACCTCTCTCAAAACTAATCTAAATCATGAGAAGTGAATTATGAGAGCCTCCTTATGAATGGATGCATTCCCCCACTTTATAGCCTCTAATCTGTATTTTCTAGGTCGCGAACTGGGTCAGAAACAGCACAGAATTCGCTGGTTGCGAATTCAAATATGCTGAATTTCTGTCACTGCGACGCGGCCGCATGGGTCATGTGATCGCGTCACCTAGCGTCAGTGTAACTATAGCATATTATATATCAAATCGAAGCCCCGGACGTTAGCTTTCCAACACAACTGGAACCGCATCATTTGGACCTCTGTAGCTAAATTTATAGCCGTTTGAGTGCAAAGAGGTCAGGCTGGACAGCTTAGCAATTTCTCCAACTTCTTGTATTCCTTCCACTTTTGCATGCTTCCTTTCCATCCTCTGAGCCATTCCTGCCCTGTAATCTCTGAAATCACTTAACACACATATCAAGGCATCTAATAGTAGTAAGAGAGGATTAATAATAGGTAATTTAAAACCATAGAAAATATGTTTTCAATCAAAGCACATAATTAGGAAGGCAAATGTAAAACCATGCAAATAGTATGAATAAGTGGGTAAAGAGTTTATAAAATCCACTCAATTAAGCACAAGATAAACCATGAAATAGTGGTTTATCAACCTCCCCACACTTAAACATTAGCATGTCCTCATGCTAAGCTCAAGAGAAGCTATAAAGGAGTGAAGAGGAATGATAGAATGTAAGAAATGCAACCTATCTAGATGAATGCAACTATATGCAGAATGTTTCTACCTACTTGGTTAAAAGTAAATAAGCTCTTCAAGACAAACATAAATCAGATTTCACTAATTCAAATCATACAATAAAAAGCAAATAAACTTGTAAGAAGATAGCTCATGAAAGCAGGGAACATAGAATTAAGCACTGAACCCTTACTGGTAGTGTATATCACTCTATCTCTTAAGTGTCTAGGGTTAGTCACTCTACTCTTCTCTAGTCATGCTTTCTAAACTTTGTTCTTCATCTAACCAATCAACAAGTATTTGATGTACCAATGCAAACATCATGAGGTCTTTTCAAGGTTGTAATGGGGCCAAGGTAAGGGTGAGGGTATATATATGGCTAAGTGAGCTATAAATTGAATCCTTGAGTAACCTAAGCTATCACCTAACATACATACACTCTATACAACTTTTAAATTCATGCCTAGCTACCCATAATTCCCACTTTTGTATCACATACCCATTTATCAACTTTTTCTTCTTGATTTATCACATGTGCATTGATTTTTCATTAACTTAACATTGGGGTAATTTTATCCCCTTATTTATTATATGTATATATATATATATTTTTTCTTTTTCTCTTTTTCTCTCTCTCTTTTTTTTTTGAATCATAAAAGCAAACATAACTTATCAATGCACATGGATTCTCCATTATTTTTTTTTCTATTTTGGTTTTTTCATGAGTAGGTTCCCAAATTCCCAATATTTTATCAAAGTAAAAACATAACACATTCCCTTATTAACCCATGTTCCCACAGTTTCCCCACACTTAATTAACACACTATCTTAAGCTAACCAAAGATTCAATTGGGATAATTAATTTGTTTACCGCTTAAGGCTAGTGATGTGGTAAAATATAGAATAAATGGGGATTAAAAGGCTCAAAGTGGCTGACAAGGGTGATTTAAAGGGTAGGCTTATTTGGGATAAGTGAGCTAAAATCAAAAAATGGCCTCAATCATATGCAAGCATGTAAATACACTAAATAATGGACATACAGATTGGAACAAAATATAGATTAGAATCATAGAGAAGGAAACACACAGGAATAAAAACTTATGGTTAAATAATGTAACCATGTAAATAAGCTCAAAATCTCACAAGTTGTGTGTTCTTTGGCTCAAAAAATCATGTTCCAAATACAACTTCAAACAAATTTACACATAAAAATTTTAAATTTTTTTATTTATTTAAATTAGTAAAAATTTTCAAAAATAGGATCTTAAGAAGAAACTTATTATTTTAACCAAGCAGTAACTAAATGCAAAAATCAAATAAACATGCAATTAAACATGTAAATGCAACAACTAACAAGGAAAATAAAATATTGGTGTTGAGATAGAAGAGTAACTAACCCATGGAGATCAGTATCGACCTCCCCACACTTAAAGATTGCACCGTCCTCGGTGCATGCTGAGATGTGCAAGTGGATGGGTGGCTTCAACTGATGCTTTTCGCTATAGATTGTGCAGATTGACTTGCTTGTCTCCCCATGTAAGCGTCTTCCAGTTCTCTTCCTGGTGGCCATCCTGAAAGAAAAAGGGAAGAAAGGTAACCCAATACTAGAGATAAGAAAATAAATGAAGTATGGTTGGGTTAATGCCAAATGATAAGGGTCTCATTTACATGGAAGCTTCAACATGTACGTGAGAAAATAATATAAGCACATGGCATACCAGTGGTGCAAAATTTGCAACAATGGGGAAGAGAGTGGAGAAAGAGAGATAATATAAATTCATGTCAATGCAAGAGTAATACAGATATAAAAGATTGACATTGATTTAAATAATATTACTCAATAAGAATGAAACAAGTCACTAAGCACCAAGAAAATACCAGAAAAGATGTAACAGTTGAATAAGAATATTTGAACACCAATAATAATTTTAAAAATATGCAATGAATGAAAGTATGCAAATAAATTAAATAAAATAGAATGGAAGTGAGAGAAAATAAGAAAGCAAGAAGAAAGAAATAAGAAAAGATAAGAAAAATAAGGATTAGAGAAGAAAAGATAAGAAATTTGGCGGATCTGGATATTCTGTGCGCCGCTTGTGACGCGGACGCGTGAGTGACGCGGTCGCGTGGTGCGCGATAAGGTCAGGTGACGCGGACGCGTGGGTCACGCGATCGCGTGGCCTGTTTTGTGTGATTGGCGTGAGTGCAGCCTCGCGGTCGCGCAACTCTCTGTTCGAAACTCTTTTTGCCAAAAATTTGGGTGACGCGATCGCGTGGGTGGCCATCTTTTGAAAACGATGCGAATGCGTAGGGCACGCGTTCGCGTGGGAGGGCTTGGGCTTCCAGCACGAGTCCAGCCCAACTCCAGCTCAACTTTCTGCCATGCACCCATTTACGTCGACTTCTCAGAGCCACGCGATCGCGTGGGTGACGCGATCGCGTGGGAAGCTATTTTTCCAAATGATGCGACCGCATCAGCGACGCGGTCGCATGGATCAATTTGTGCCATTAGCGCGCCTCCAGCCACGCTTTCGCGTGACTCTCTGTTCAATTTTTTTCTTCCCAACGCACACACGACGCGGACGCGTCGGCGACGCTGTCGCGTCGCGTGCGAAAAATCCCCCTTTTTTTATAATCTGAAAAATAAAGAATGCAGTGTTAATATGAATGTGATACAAAACTCCAGGTTCAATATAATAAAATAAAATAAAATAAAACTAGAAAACAAATAAAACTAAATAAAAATGAAAAAGGAACAATCATACCATGGTGGGTTGTCTCCCACCTAGCACTTTTAGTTAAAGTCCTTAAGTTGGACAATTGATGAGCTTCCTGTTATGGTGGCTTGTGTTTAAACTCATCCAAGAATCTCCACCAATGTTTGTGATTCTAATGGCCTCCGGGGTCCCAAACTAGGCGCAGAAAGCCTTCCAGTAAGTTAAAGCAAGTGACAAGGCCCCAAGAGTGTTGATTTCTAGATTGAATTCCGGGGTCCCAAATCTTGCTTTTGCACCCGTCTTTGTGTTGATCATTATGATTCCATCGGGGTAGCAAGCAATCTGAATTCTCATTAAAGCGGCCAAACAACTTCCTAGAGCTATTCAGTTGAGCTCTACACCAACCTTTGCGTTTAAACTTAAAGCTTCCAACCATAATGAACCTTGCAGGAAAATTCTTACCACTGACCATCTTCCTCTTACTCTTTATGCCACAAAGAGCTCTAAGTTGACCATCCGTCTCCAGTAGCCCATATTCAAGTGGAATTAGAAAGCTAAGGGATATGAATTTTACCCACTTGAATGTTGTGAAGGATGATGGCAACTTAGGGGGAGGTATTTTTAATGAAATTGCAAGCTCCACTCCCTTGTGCTCTTCTCTGATAATTACCACCTCTTTGCAAGCTTCTTCAATTTCAACCTCTTCCTCTTGGTAGCTTTTTTCCAATTCAATCTCCTCTTCATTGCTTTCCAAGGGCATGGGAGGTTGTGCTTCTTCTTCTTGAATCTCCACCTCTTGATCAACCTCTTCCAAGTCTTCAACTGTGATATAACATGGAGGTTGTACACCCTCCTCAGCATCAATTTCAAACGTCTTGGAAGGGGGTTCTATGACTGGACTTTCCCATGGAGGTTCTGCATCTCCTAAGTCTTCAACCACTTCTTCTTCTTTAATAATTTCGGTTTCCTCTACTTGTTCCAGTACAAAGTTATGCTCCGTACTGTTCACTAGAGTTTCTAATATCTCCTTCATGCTACGCTCTTTTATTGATTCTTCATATGTAGCCATGGGAGCACTTTGAGTGTCCGAGCATCGGGAACCTAATTGACTTATCGCTTGATTTAATTGATGAAGGGTTGCATGAAATTGATCCTTGAGACGATCCGTTGATTCTTGTTGCGCTCGGCTATCATAGGTAGGATCATAGAGCTCTTGGATTGATGGATATGGAGATGGCAAATATTGAGGTAGTGGTGGGATGGGGAGATCATTCTGTGATTGAAAAGGAAGTGCACTAGAGCTTGAGGGTTGATTGTTGAAGGTATTTGGTGGTCTGATTTGGGCGGCGAGAGCTTGTATAGTAGAGTTTAGATCGGTAAGTTCTCTCTCCATGGAGGTTTGGGGTGGATAGGAGGGTTCATTTGGCTCATAAGGTGGTTGGTATGGTGGATATAGGTTAGGGTCATATGGAGGTGAATGGTGGAAAGGGGCTTGTGAGTTTGGTGGTCCAAAGTTATGTTGAGGAGGGGGTTCATAGGCGTATGGTGGTGGTTGTTAATAATCAAAAGAGCGCTCACCAAAGCCATTGCCTTGATATGCATCACAGAATGGTTGTTGATAGTCCATTGGAGGCGGTTGTTGCCATGAGGGTTGAGTAAATCCTTGTGCCTCCTCCCATCTTTGATTGTTCCAACCTTGATGCCTATTCTCATTGTAATTTCTTTTTCCTGCAACATCATTGTAACCAGACTCATAGCCAAAGGGGTGAGAGTTCATAGTAGTAAACAAAAATAAAAATAAATTTAAATTAAAAGGTTATTTAAATTTTGAATTTGAAAATTAAATTTTGAAATTTTGAATTTTAAATTTTTGAATTTTGAATTTTTGAAATTTGAAATTTGAAATTTTTTAAAATTTGAATTTTGAAAAAATTTTTAAATTTGAACTTGAAATTTGATTTTTGAAATAAGATAAGATAAAATAAAAACCAATAACCTCTTAACTTAAGAAAAAGCAAAAATAAAAACAAATAAACAGGTAAAAGAAAATATTTACAATAACCAATAATAAGGCACACGTTTGCAATTCCCCAGCAACGGCGCCATTTTGACGTTAGGATTTTTGCCAGTAAAGAATTTCATAAAAACAGTCGCGTTGTAGATATAGTCTCTAAACCGACAGAAATCCCTTCGTACAAACGTTTTGATTGTCACAAGTAACAAACCCCTTTTAAAATTGATAACCGAGTATTTAAACCTCGGGTCGTCTTCTCAAGGAATTGCAGGGAGGTATGTTCTTATTATTGGTTATGAGTTTGTAAATTGGGGTTTTGGAAGTAAGGTGGGAATATGTTATATGACATAATTTAAATGGCAATTAAAAATAAATAAATACTGTAAAGCAAATTTTTGGGCAAGGTATGAGAAATTGGAAGTCCAGACTTAGTTATCCTTATCAATAACAATGAAAGTCGAATCTTAATTCTACTTAGTTGACCTTTACTAAAGCAAAGGAAAGTCAAGGGACAGATTGGTTTGATCTTCGAATCCTATTTATTTCCTAAGAAAAGATTGGGATTATTGAAGTTCAACTCAATTGGCAAGATAACAATTATCAATTATGCTGTTGAATTGGATAACTCCTGAGTTACTGATTTCTTAACCAAAACCAAAAGGGAAAAAGTAAATCTACTGGAATAAAAATGTCTTCAGATGGGAATAACAATAATGTAAACAAAAGAAAGCAATATTAAACTGAAATACCTCAAATAACATTAATTAAGAAAATTATATGTAACATGAAAGAGTTCATAAACTAAATTGGGAAAATAAAAATAAAGAACCTGGGATTGAGAGTTACTCCTAAAACTAAGAGAAATCCTAAATCCTAAGAGAGAGATGAGAGAACCTCTCTCAAAACTAATCTAAATCATGAGAAGTGAATTATGAGAGCCTCCTTATGAATGAATGCATTCCCCCACTTTATAGCCTCTAATCTGTGTTTTCTGGGTCGCGAACTGGGTCAGAAACAGCCCAGAATTCGCTGGTTGCGAATTCAAATATGCTGAATTTCTGTCACTGCGACGCGACCGCATGGGTCACGTGGTCGCGTCACCTAGCGTCAGAGTAACTATTACATATTATATATCAAATCGAAGCCCCAGATGTTAGCTTTTCAACGCAACTAAAACCGCGTCATTTGGACCTCTGTAGCTAAAGTTATAGCCATTTGAGTGCGAAGAGGTCAGGCTGGACAGCTTAGCAATTTCTCCAACTTCTTGTATTCCTTCCACTTTTGCATGCTTTCTTTCCATCCTCTGAGCCATTCCTGCCCTGTAATCTCTGAAATCACTTAACACACATATCAAGGCATCTAATGGTAATAAGAGAGGATTAATAATAGGTAATTTAAAACCATAGAAAACATGTTTTCAATCAAAGCACATAATTAGGAAGGCAAATGTAAAACCATGCAAATAGTATGAATAAGTGGGTAAAGAGTTTATAAAATCCACTCAATTAAGCACAAGATAAACCATGAAATAGTGGTTTATCACCCTCACTGGATTTTGTGTTTACTCTCTAGTCACTCAGTATTTATTGGGTTAATCACTCTATTCTTCTTTTTATTCTTACTTTCTATAACTTTGTTTTTCATCTAACCAATCAACAATTATAGAATATAGACATACCAAAAATCATGAGGTCTTTAGTTAAGGTTGTAATGGGGCCAAGGTAAAGGTAAGGGTATATGTATAAGGCTAAGTGAGCTAATAAGTGAATCCTTAATTAGTCTAAGATCTCACCTAACATACATACTTTGTAAAGCAAAGCTTCTTTACCTATTTTCCCATATTTTTCCACTTTTGATGTTACATGCTCATGTTTCAATGTTTATTATTTTTATCCCATGTGCATTGCTTTATTTCACATTTGGGGAATTCTTTTGTGCCCCTTTATTCAACTACTGAAAAATAACACTTTTTTTTAATGCACATGGTAATTCAATTTTTTTGATTTTACATGAGCATGCTTCCCAAAATTTTTATTTGAATAATTTTATTATTTTCAACTTTTCTACCTTTTGTTTTTATCATCCATGTTCCCAATAGGTTTTCCACACTTAAACAATTACACACTTCCTATCTTAATCTAACCAAGGATTCAACTTGAGATTTTTATTTTATTTTTCTGCTTAAGGCTAGTAATGTGGTTTATAAAATAAAAGGGGATTTAAAGGCTCAAGGGGGCTAACAAGGGTGATGTAAAAGGTAGGCTATTTTGGGATAAGTGAGCTAAAGATCAAACAATGGCCTCAATCACTCTTTTGGTATGTATTTCTATTCTGTAATCGGACATATAGATTAAAACAAAGTAAAGAACATCATAATAAAAAAAAGAAGGGCGAAACACACAGTAATAAAAATTATGGTTTGAATGTAACCATACAATTAAGCTCAAAACTCACAGGCTGTGTGTTCTCTAACTCAGAAATCATATATCAATTATGTATTTCATGCAAGTAAAATTAAAAGTTCTCATTATTCTCAATGTAAAATTTATTTTGAATGGCTTTAAAGTTTGTGTTTCTCCTTGATGAAATGTTGTTAACTAACTAACATATAATGCTATATATACAAGGTGTGGGTTGTTTCTATTATGTTCAAGTCTCTAGTTTACTTCCTTTTTATATTTTCAAATTAAACTAAGCTATCTTATGCTAAAAATGGTAAACTATACTAATTAATCCACAATTTCTATAACTAATAAGTTAGAATTGCTACTACACTAAATGGCTAAAATATGAACTGAAAATGTAAAATGCAGAAAATAGAGTATAAATACATGAAAATAGCAATGTATAAGTACTGGGAGAATAAAAATAAAAATAAAGAGAAAAATACAGAAAAGTAGCAAAATAAAATGAAAGAGTCTGTAGTGGTCACCAAAAGAATACACCAGAGATGGCGACCTCCCCACACGTAAAATGAAGCATCATCCCTGATGCTCACTCAAGCAAGGTGTGAAGGGGTGTCATCATTGGAAGGGTGGGTAGCTGGAGTCTCTGTGGTGGTGGTCTGAAGATCTGCCTGCTGCAGAGGAGGTGCTGACTGGATAAGGATCTCTGGATCTACAGCCTGAATCTGAGGCGGAGCCTCCTGATGTGATGCGGCCTGCTCTGTGTCTGCCTGCGTAGCCTCGCTCTGTGGATGGGTCTCTGCCTCGTGATCATCCGCCTCCTCCTCAGATGCCTCGGATGGTATGTCAGGCTCGGAGGGGATGTCGCCAGATCGTATCATCAGCTTCAGGTGCTCATAGCGTCACTTGTTGCGACGCTCCATCTGGTCAAGCCGTCAAAACAGGCGGTGTACTAGATGATAGACGGGCTCTGGGGCAGGTAGAGGTGCAGTGGTGGTGGCAGGGGTAGCTGTAGAGGAAGAGGGGCCGGCAGATGGTATGGCTGTCTCAGCAGTAGCAGGGAGGAAAGGAGGCCTATAGCCCAAAGCCAGAAAGTTCCTGCTGTGAGGGATAATCTTCTTGCATTCTGCAGCAGGTGGCTTTTCATCAGCATCCTCCCAAGGCACGTCAGCTCGACGGCCTAGCTGTGTAATCAGATAAGGAAAGGGAAGAGTGCCTCGGACGTGGACCCTAGCCATATAGTACCGGATAAAGCGTGGCAGGTACAGGTCCTTACCCTCCATCACACACCATAGGAGGGTGATCATAGCGGCTGGTATCTCAGCCTCGTGAGTACTCGACATAATGAAGTTGCTAAGTATCTGATGCCATAGTCGAGCCTCATCATTCAAGTAAATCCGCTTGATTCCCTTTGGCATGGTAGTGTTCTGACCCATAATCCAAGGAACAGTCGAGTCAAGGGCTATCCTGACCTTGACTGCATCCCAATCAAACTTCATGAAGCGCATATCCTCCTCAGCTCTTTGATAACCATCCAGCTGATCAGATTTAGGCAGAAGTTTCAGAACATCTTCAATGGCCTCTTCAGTGACCAGAATCTGCTTCCCCCTAAGGTTCACTGCATCTAGGGAAGTCTTGAAGTAATTGCAGTAGAATTCCCTTACCCAAGATGCATTGACCTCAGTCAGGTTTCTTTCCAAGAAGAACCAGCCTCTTTGTTTGATCTGATCAGAGGTGTATTGCAGGAGTTCATCTGGGATCTTCAGAGTCCTCTCCAGGTACAGGTTCCTGGAGGTTGCAAACACTAGATACTTCAGCTCACACTATCGGTTTGCAAACTTTACTGGATCAGTAGCAGGGAGTAGCTGGTCGGCCTTTTCCTGCGGGGTAAAGTTTTTCTCCCACCATGAGTCATCGTCCATGATATCTAGGATGGACATAGTGGATTCTCCTCTTTTACGTTTGTCAGTAGTAGCCTTTGCTTTTCCTTTTCTTTGGCTGGCAGACTGATAAACCACTATTTTATGGTTTATCTTGTGCTCAATTGAGTGGTTTTTATCTACTCTTTACCCACTTATTCATACTATTTGCATGGTTTTACATTTGCCTTCCTAATTATGTGCTTTAATTTAAAACATGTTTCTTTGGACTTATCTTTGCTAATATTAATCCTCTCTTATTACTATTAGATGCCTTGATATGTGTGTTAAGTGCTTTCAGAGATTACAAGGCAGGAATGGCTCAGAGGATGGAAAGAAAGCATGCAAAAGTGGAAGGAATACAAGAAGTTGAAGGAATTGCTAAGCTGTCTAGCCTGACCTCTTCGCACTCAAATGGCTATAACTTTAGTTACAGAGGTCCAAACGATGCGGTTCTAGTTGTGTTCGAAAGCTAACGTCCGGTGCTTCGATTTGATATATAATATGCCATAGTTGCCTTGACGCTAGGTGACGCAACCGCGTGCTCCATGCGGCCGCATCGCGGTGATGAAAATCAGCGTGTTTGAATTTGCAACCAGCGAATTCTGGGCTGTTTCTGACCCATTTTGCGGCCCAGAAAACAAAGATTAGAGGCTATAAAGTGGGGGAATGCATCCATTCATGAAAAAGGCTTTCATATTCATAATTTTAGGAGTAGATGTAGTTTTTAGAGGGAGAGGTTCTCTCCTCTCTCTTAGGATTAGGATTTAGGACTTCTCTTAGTTTTAGGAGTGACTCTCAATCCCAGGTTCAATGTTCTTTTATTTCTTTTCTCACTTTTGTTTATGACTCTTTATGATTGATTTTTTATTTTAATATATTTTTTGAGGTATTTCAGACTTATGATTGCTCTCTTTAATTTATGTTACTGTTGCTTCCCATCTGAAGGCATTTTTATTCCAGTAAATTTACTTTTCCCCTTTTGGTTTTGGTTAAGAAATCAGTAACTCAGGAGTTATCCAATTCAATAGCATAATTGATAATTATTATCTTGCCAATTGAATTGAACTTCAATAATCCCAATCTTTTCTTAGGAAATAAATAGGATTCGAAGATCAAACCAATTTGTTCCTTGACTTTCCTTTGCTTTAGTAAGGGTTAACAAAGTGGAATTAAAATTCAATTTTCATCATCATTGATAAGGATAATTAAGACTGGACTTCCAATTTCTTATACTTTGCCAAGAGTTTATTTTACAGTTATTTATTTATTTTACTTGCCATTTAAATTACTTGTTCCTCATCTTCAAAACCCCAATTTACAATCTTCATAACCAATAATAAGAACACACCTCCCTGCAATTCCTTGAGAAGACGACTCGAGGTTTAATACTCGGTTATCAATTTTAAAGGGGTTTGTTACTTGTGACAACCAAAACGTTTGTACGAAGGGATTTTTGTTGGTTTAGAAACTATATCTACAACGCGACTGTTTTTATGAAATTCTTTACTGGCAAAAATCCTAACGTCAAAATGGCGCCGTTGCCGGGGAATTGCAAACGTGTGCCTTATTATTGGTTATTGTAAATATTTTATTTTTGCTTGTTTATTTGTTTTTATTTTTGTTTTTATTTTTGCTTTTTCATAAATTAAGAGGTTATTGGTTTTTATTTAGTCATTAAAAATTTTTTCAAAAATTTTTTCTTGGTGTTCATCTTGATCTTCAAGTTGTTCTTCGTGTTCATCTTGACCTTCAAGTTGTTCTTAGTTGTTTTCTTCGTTTTGATCTAAAAAATTTTAAGTTTGGTGTCATTTTATTGTTTTTCTCTTTCCTCATTAAATTCAAAAATTCAAAATTTAAAACTCAAATTTCAAATTTCAAATTTCAATTTTCAAAATTCAAATTTAAAAAAATTTTTAATTAAAATCTCAAATTTCAAAATCTAAAATTTCAAAATTTAAATCTTTTTCAAAAAAAAATAATATCTTTTTCAAAATCTTATCTTATCTTATTTCAAAAATCAAATTTCAATATTTAAATTTCAAATTTCAGATTTCAAAATTTAATTTTCAAATTCCAAAATTTAATTTTCAAACTCAAAATTTAAATAACCTTTTAATTTAAATTTGTTTTTATTTTTGTTTTTAATTTTTATTTACTATCATGAGTTCTCACCCCCATCGCTACGAGTCTGGTTACAATTATGTTGCAAGAAGAAAAAATTACAATGAGAACAGGCATCAAGGTTGGAACAATCAAAGATGGGAGGAGCCACAAAGATTTGATCAATCCTCATATCAACAACCACCACCATATGCCTATAAACCCTCTCCTCAACACAGCTTTGAACCACCATACTCACAAGCCACCTACAACCATTCACCTCCATATGACCATAACCCGTATCCACCATAACAACCACCCTATGAACCAAATGAACCCTCCTATCCACCCCAAACCTCCATGGAGAAAGCACTTGCCGATCTAAACTCTACTATACAAGCTCTCTTCGCCCAAATCAGACCACTAAATACCTTCAACAATCAACCCTCAAGCTCTAGTGCACTTCCTTGTCAACCACAGAATGATCTCTCCATCCCATCACCACCATCCATGGAAGAGCACCCACATCCATCAATCCAAGAGCAACATGATCTCAATGATGCTATTGACATGGAACAAGAGAGAAGGGATCATCTCAAGGAAGCAGCAGATCGATTTCATGCAACTCTATATCAACTAAATCAAGCGATAAGTCAATTAGGTTCCCGACGCTCGGACACTCAGTGCTCCCATGGCTTCATGTGGGCAATCTAATGAAGAACGTAGCATGAAGAAGATATTAGAAACTCCAGTGGGCAGTATGGAGCATGACTTTGTACTGGAACAAGTGGAGGAAGCTGCAATTATTGCAGAAGAAGAAGTGGTTGAAGACTTAGGAGATGCAGAACCTCCATGGGAAAGTCCAGTCATAGAACCTCCTTCCAAGACGATTGAAATTGATGCTGAGGAGGGTGTACAACCTCCAAGGCATATCACAGTTGAAGACTTGGAAGAGGTTGATCAAGAGATGGAGATTCAAGAAGAAGATACACAACCTCCCATCCCCTTGGAAAGTAATGCAGAGGAGATTGAATTGGAAGAAAGCTACCAAGAGGAAGAGGTTGAAATTGAAGAAGCTTGCAAAGAGGTGGTAATTATCAGAGAAGAGCACAAGGGAGTGGAGCTTGCAATTTCATTAAAAATACCTCCCCCTAAGTTGCCATCATCCTTCACAACATTCAAGTGGGTAAAATTCATATCCCTTAGCTTTCTAATTCCACTTGAATATGGGCTACTGGAGACGGATGGTCAACTTAGAGCTCTTTGTAACATTAAGAGTAAGAGGAAGATGGCCAGTGGTAAGAATTGTCCTGCAAGGTTCATCATGGTTGGAAGCTTTAATTTTAAACGCAAAGGTTGGTGTAAAGCTCAACCGAATAGGTCTAGGAAGATGTTTGGTAGCTGCAGTGAGAATTCAAATTACTTATCACCCAGCTGGAAAAATACAGATCCCGACAAAAATGGATGTAAAAGCAAGATTTGGGATCCTGGAATCTGCTCTGACACTTGTCACCCCGGGAACCTAAGAATCTGTTTGAAGCTTCTTAAGGGCTTTACATGCCTAGTTTGGGACCCCGGAAGTTACTGGAGATACAAACATTGGTGGAGATTCCTGGATGAGTTCAAGCACAAACCACCATAACAGGGAGCTCACCAAATGTCCAACTTAAGGACTTTAACTGAAAGTGCTAGGTGGGAGACAACCCACCATGGTATGATCGTTCCTTTTTCATTTAGTTTTATTTGTTTTTAAGTTTTATTTTATTTTATTGTATTGAACCTAGAATTTTTCATAACATTTATATTAGCATTGCATTCTGCATACTGCATTATTAAAAAAAAAAGATTTTCGCACGCGACGCGATAGCGTCGCCGACGTGTCCGCGTCGTATGTGCGTTTGGAAGAAAATGAGGTTGAACAGAGAGTCACGCGAAAGCGTGGCTGGAGGCGCGCTAATGGCACAAGTTGATCCACGCGACCGCGTCGCTGATGCGGCTGCGTCATTTGCAAAATAGCTTCCCCACGCGTCCGCGTCACCCACGCGACCTCGTGGCCCTGTAAATCGACGTAACAAGGGTGTATGGCCGAAAGTTGAGTTGGAATTGGGCTGGACCCGTGCTAGCAGCACAAGCCCTGCCACGCGAACGCGTCACCCACACGTCCGCGTCATATTGGAAATAAGGCCACCCGCGCGATCGCGTCGACCACGCGACCGCGTCACCCTGGATTTTGGCAATACCAAGTTTCGAACAAAGAGTTGTGCGACCGCGAAGCTGCACTCGCGCCACTAGCACAAATCAAGTCACGCGATCGCGTGCCCCACGCGTTCGCGTCGCCTGACCTTATTGCGCACCACATGACCGCGTCGCCCACGCGACCGCGTCGCCAGTGTCACACAACCTATCCAGATTAGTGCCAATTTTCTTATCTTTTCTTCTCTAATCCTAATTTCTTCTATCTTTTCTTCTTTCTTCTTTCTTTCTTACTTTATTTCTTTCCCTTCTCATTCTTCTTATCTTTTATTTTATTTTATTTATTTGCATACTTTCATTCATTGCATATTTTTATTTTTCTAAATTTATTATTTTACCATTGGTGTTCAAATGTTCTTATTCAACTGTTACATCTTTTCTGGTATTTTCTTGGTGCTTAATGACTTGTTTAATTCTGATTGAGTAATATTATTTAAATCAATGCCAATCTTTTATATCTGTATTACTTTTGCATTGACATGAATTTATATTATCTATCCTTCCCCACTCTCTTCCATTGTTGTACATTTTGTACCACTGGCATGCCATGGCTTCTATTGTTTTCTCACTTGGCCATACATATATCCTTACCTTTACCTTAGCCCCATTACAACCTTGAAAAGACCTCATGATGTTTGCATTGGTACATTAAATAATGTTGATTGGTTAGATGAAGAACAAGATTTAGAAAGCATGACTAGAGAAGAGTAGAGTGAATAACCCTATACACTTGAGAGATTAGAGTGATATACACTACCAGTGAGGGTTCAATGCTTGATTCTATGTTCCCTGCTTTCATGAGCTGTCTTCTTACAAGTTTACTTACTTTTTATTGTATAATTTGAATTAGTGGAATTTGATTTATGTTTGTCTTGAAGAACTTATTTACTTTTAACCAAGTAGGTAGAAACATTTTGCATTCATATACGTAGGTTGCATTTCATACATTTTACCATTCCTCTTCACTTTTATAGTTCTCTCGAGCTTAGCATGAGGACATGCTAATGTTTAAGTGTGGGGAGGTTGATAAACCACTATTTTATGGTTTATCTTGTGCTCAATTGAGTGGTTTTTATCTACTCTTTACCCACTTATTCATACTATTTGCATGGTTTTACATTTGCCTTCCTAATTATGTGCTTTAATTGAAAACATGTTTCTTTGGACTTATCTTTGATAATATTAATCCTCTCTTATTACCATTAGGTGCCTTGATATGTGTGTTAAGTGCTTTCAGAGATTACAGGGCAAGAATGTCTCAGAGGATGGAAAGAAAGCATGCAAAAGTGGAAGGAATACAAGAAGTTGAAGGAATTGCTAAGCTATCCAGCCTGACCTCTTCGCACTCAAATGGCTATAACTTTAGTTATAGAGGTCCAAATGATGCGGTTCTAGTTGTGTTGGAAAGCTAACATCCGGGGCTTCGATTTGATATATAATATGCTATAGTTTCCTTGACACTAGATGACGCGACCGCGTGCTCCATGCGGCCGCGTTGCAGTGACGAAAATCAACGTGTTTGAATTCACAACCAGCGAATTCTGGGCTGTTTCTGACCTAGTTTGCGGCCCAGAAAACACAGATTAGAGGCTATAAAGTGGGAGAATGCATCCATTCATGAAAAAGGCTTTCATATTCACAATTTTAGGAGTAGATATAGTTTTTAGAGGGAGAGGTTCTCTCCTCTCTCTTAGGATTAGGATTTAGGACTTCTCTTAGTTTTAGGAGTGACTCTCAATCCCAGGTTCAATGTTCTTTTATTTCTTTTCTCACTTTTGATTGTGACTCTTTATGATTGATTTTCTATTTTAATATATTTTTTGAGGTATTTCATACTTATGATTGCTCTCTTTAATTTATGTTACTGTTGCTTCCCATCTGAAGGCATTTTTATTCCAGTAAATTTACTTTTCCCCTTTTGGTTTTGGTTAAGAAATCAGTAACTCAGGAGTTATCCAATTCAACAGCATAATTGATAATTGTTATCTTGCCAATTGAATTGAACTTCAATAATCCCAATCTTTTCTTAAGAAATAAATAGGATTCGAAGATCAAACCAATTTGTCCTTTGACTTTCCTTTGCTTTAGTAAGGGTTAACAAAGTGGAATTAAGATTCAATTTTCATCATCATTGATAAGGATAATTAAGACTGGACTTCCAATTTCTTATACTTTGCCAAGAGTTTATTTTACAGTTATTTATTTATTTTACTTGCCATTTAAACTTCTTGTTCCTCATCTTCAAAACCCCAATTTACAATCTTCATAACCAATAATAAGAACACACCTCCCTGCAATTTCTTGAGAAGACAACCCGAGGTTTAATACTCGGTTATCAATTTTAAAGGGGTTTGTTACTTGTGACAACCAAAACGTTTGTACGAAGGGATTTTTGTTGGTTTAGAAACTATATCTACAACGCGACTGTTTTTATGAAATTCTTTACTGGCAAAAATCCTAACGTCACAGACATCCTGAAAGACAGAAAACCAGGATATAAAAAAATAGGAAAACAAATAGGCAAATACTCAAAAGAAACACAAAGTGGCAAAGTAGCAATAGAAGAGGAGATTGAGTTAAGCAAATTAGCATTAAGGATTGTACAAGAGTTAGAATACTGAGAAGAAAAATGTCACAATCCAAAATGTACTTCAGTTCAAGTTAATTAGAAAAAGTATCATCATGCCTTGGTTAGAATGTTAAAAGAAAATGAAAAACTAGAAGAAATGTTGTGAAAGGTTAGGGTTGGTTAGAAACGAAAAATAGTTTAGGAAGTTAAAATTAGTGAGTTAGTAAAAAGTGGGTAAAGTAAGTGGCATAATGATCATATTCCAAGTAACAGGCATTCACAAATAAAAGCTATAGGTAACTCATATCCAAACAAGGAAATTAAGTTGATGATGATTCAGATAGATATAGAAATAGCAAAAATTGGAATCTAAACATCAAAAATGCATATTAAGAACCAGGAAATCAAAAAGAATAAGAAAGCTTGCCCTGGCATTCGTGAATTGGTTTGGTAAAAGCATAGTTTAAATAGCCAAAACCATAACATGAATGAAAAAACAGTTTATAAAAATTTGGGCAGCATTCCGGCTGAAATTGGATTGTCCCGGAAAATAAACAGCAATCAAAATAGTTCATATGAATGAAAACAGATTGCAATTAAAGAATATGAACAAGAATGAACTTGAAGAACAGCATATGAACATTATTAACATATAGCAACAGCAGAATTGTGAAAATTATAAAACAAGAAACACGAACAGCGCAATTAAACAGGCCTAAATCCACTAACCACATCCTAGGCTACCTAACAACCTAAAATCCACTACAACATGCATAACTAACTAGCCTAAATATGAACATAAACAGAAAAATATGAATTAACTACGAATGGATAGAAGGGTGGCGTTCGTCGGAACCTGGTAGGCGAATTAAGGAGAGTGGGGCAGAGAGGTGGCTGGGGGATGGTGGCGGAGGCGGCGGTGGTTGCTGTTTGGAGGCACGGGTTTCGAGAAGGTCAATGGGGATAGGGAGAGAGAGAGGGAAGGAAGGGAAGGGGGGCTTGGGTGGCGGTGACGGCGGCGCGGTGGGGTGATGATCGCGGAGGGGGGCAGTGGCGGTGGAGGGAGGAAGGAGAAGCAAGAAGAAAAAAGAAGGGGAAGGAGGAAGGGGGGTGGGTGGCGGCGGGGTCTGGGTGGTCGGCGGGGTGGCGGTCGTTCGGTGATGGTGGCTGGGTGGTGGTGGTGTGATCGGAGAAGAAGAGAGGGAGGAGAGGGGTTTGGGGGGGCGCGAATAGTAGGGTTCGCGTGACTGGGGGGGTTATAAATTTGAATCCACGCGATCGCGTGGGGCACGCGGTCGCGTGGCTGGAGTGAAATGGGAGTTGACGCGATCGCGTGAGTGGCGCGATCGCATGGGATAGCTAAAAGAGTGAATGACGCGATCGCCTGGGGCATGCATCGCGTCGCTAGAAATTGTTCTAAACGCATGAATCCAGCGTCGTTTCAGCGCAACTCTCTGTCTCCTTTTGGGGTGTTGTGCAATCCATGCGACGCGATCGCGTCGCTCACGCTGTCGCGTGGGATTGATGTTGTGCAAGTGACGCGATCGCGTCAGGGACGCGATTGCGTGGGTCGTTTGTGCGAAATGCACAATGGCCGCACGATTCCAGCCTAACTTTCCGGACGTTGGATCTTTACGCCGATCTCCAGATCACGCGGCCGCGTGAATGACGCGGTCGCGTGGGAAGTATTTTTCGCAACTTGACGCGATCGCATGAATGATGCGGTCGCGTCGCACACCCTCTTTTTTTTTCTTTTTTTTTGTGCAAAATGCAGAATTCAATGCTAATATCAATGTTATGCATGATTCCAGGTTCAATGAAGTAAAATAAAATAAAACTCAAAAATAAACAAAACGGAATAAAATTAAAATTGAAAAAAAAGAACGATCATACCATGGTGGGTTGTCTCCCACCTAGCACTTTTAGTTAAAGTCCTTAAGTTGGACATTGGATGAGCTTTCTGTTATGGTGGCTTGTGCTTAAATTCATCCAGAAATCTCCACCAATGCTTGGAATGCCAATAGCCTCCGGGGTTCCAAACTAGGCATGTAAAGCTTCTGAGCAGCTTCAAATAGATTCTCAGGCTCCCGGGGTGACGAGTTTTAGAATAGATTCCAAGATCCCAAACTTGGCTTTTAAATCCGCCTTCGTCTTGATCTATATTTTTCCATCCGGGCGGTTTAGAAATTAGATTCTCACCAGAATAACCAAACGTTTTCCGAGATCCATTTGATAGATCATGATGCCAATCCGCACACTTCGAGTCGAAACGTGGAACCTTATTGAACCTTATGCACCAGCTCTGAGTACGAGCCATTTCCCTTTTACTCTTAAAGCCGCAGAGAGCTCTAAGCTGGCCATCTGTTTCAAGCAAACCATATTCAAGTGGAAAAATAAAGCTAAAGGTTAAGGATTGTACCCACTTGAAGCTTGTATTGGGTGGTAATGGCCTTGGGATAGGTGGTTCCAGTGGTTCTGTGAGTTTTACTCCCTTGTGCTCTTCTGTGAAATTCTTCACTTCTTTGCAAGATTCTTCAAATGTATCCATGTCCTGATCAAAGCCTTCTATGTCTTCCTCATCACTCAAGTCATAAACGGGAGGTTGGAAAAAATCCACCTCTGTATCATCTTCGTACTCGCTTGGGGAAGATTCTTCGATCTCAGAGAATTCACTCGCGAATGCAAGTTCATTACTAGAAGAACTGGACTTGTGACTATCATCATCAAGAGAATTTGCTTCTTGGGTCATTCCATCTAGTTCTTCATAAGAGACTTGCTTTGGGGGTTGTACACTATCCTCTTTAGCATCAATTGTAACGGCCTTGACAGAATTCTCCACAACTCTGGGTTCCCATGGAAGTTCAGCGTCTCCTAAGTCTTCAACCAACTCTTCTTCTTGTATAATGACAGCTTCCTCTGCTTGTTCTAGTACGAAGTCATGCTCTGTCTTGTCCACTGGAGTTTCTAATATCTCCTTCATGCTTCGCTTTTCATTAGATTGCCCACATGGGGCTCTGGGAGGCCTTTGAATGTTCGAACGTCTAGAAGATAATTGACTTATTGCTTGCTCCAGTTGATGAAGGGTTGTTTGAAGTTGATCTACTGTTCCCTTGAGGCGAACTTCTGATTCTCGGAGTGATGGATTTGGACGTGGTACATTGGGAAGTGGTGGTGTTTGGGAGTAATTGGATTGGAATCGGGGTAAATGAGGATTATATGGTGGCGAATGGTGAAAAGGAGCTTGTGAGTGTGGTGGTTCAAGGTTGTGTTGAGAGGATGGCCTATAAGCATAGGGTGGGGCTTGTTGGTAACTACGAGGTTGTCCACCATATCCATTGCCTTGGTATGCATTGTAGAATGGTCTTTGTCCATGATATCTTGGAAGGTGTTGCTGCCAAAAGGGTTGATCAGATCCTCTTGGCTCCATCCATCTTTGATTGCTCTGACCTTGATACATGTTCCTGTTATAACTTTCATTCCTTTCAAAAATATTAGAACCAAACTCAAAGCGAGAGGGGTGAGAATTCATAGTAGCTAATGAATATAAAAGAAGAAAATAAAAACAAATAAACACGTAAAAGAAAAATATTTACAATAACCAATAATAAGGCACACGATTGCAATTCCCCGGCAACGGCGCCATTTTGATGAGAGAAATTTTGCGTGGTCTAGAAATTTGCAAATAAATTCTCGTTGCAAGTATAGTTTCTAAACCAACAAAAGTCCTTTCATACAAACGTTTTGGTTGTCACAAGTAACAAACCCCTAAATAAATTGATAACCGAAGTATTCAAACCTCGGGTCGTCTTCTCAAGGAACTGCAGGGAAGTATGTACTTATTATTGGCTATGGAGGTTGTAAATTGAGGTTTTGAGAATGAGGAGCGAATGGTTTAATTAGCAATTAAAGTAAATGAAGAACAAGTAATTTAAATGGCAAGTGAAATAAATAGATGACTGTAAATAAACTTTTGGCAAGGTATGAGAAATTAGAGGTCCTATCCTAGCTATCCTTATCAATGATGATGAAAATTGAATCTTAATTCCACTTTGTTAACCTTTACTAAGGCAAAGGAAGGTCAAGGGATTAATTGGTTTGATCTTCGGATCCTATTTATTTCCTAAGAAAAGATTGGGATTATTGAAGTTCAATTTAATTAACAAAGATAACAATTATCAATCATGTTTGAGTTTGATAACTCTTGAGTTACTGATTTCTTAACCAAGACCAAAAGGAGAAAAGTAAATCTATTGGAATAAAAATGTCTTCAGATGGTAATAACAATAATGTAAATAAAAGAAAGCAATAATAAACTGAAATACCTCAAATAACATTAATTCAAAAGAGTAATCTGTAATATGGAAGAATTCATAAATTAAATTACAAAAGTAAATAAAAGGGAATATTGAACCTGATAAAGAGATAATCCTGAAAGCGAATAAAATTCTAATTCTAAATCCTAATCCTAAAGAGAGAGGAGAGAATCTCCCTCTCAAAACTAAATCTAAATCATGGAAAACTAACTAATTGGAGACTCTCCTTGAATGGATGCATTCCCCCACTTCATAACCTCTGGTCTATGCCTTCTGGACTTGGATTTGGGCCAAAAAGGGCTTCAGAATTCGCTATGAGCATTTTCTGCAATTTCTGGTGCGTGGCCTCTGTCACGCGTCCACGTGGGTCACGCGGTCGCGTCATTCGGAGTTTTCCTTGTCACGCGGTCGCGTCAGTCATGCGGCCGCGTCAATGCCTTTTCGCGCTGGCATGCGGCCGCGTCGCCCATGCGATCGCGTGGCTGCCAGTTTCTTCAAAAACTCTATTTTATGCTTTCCTTCCATTTTTGTATGTTTCCTTTCCATCCTTTAAGTCATTCCTGCCTTAGAAGATCTGAAACTACTCAACACACGAATCACGACATCGAATGGAAATAAAAGGTAATCAAAATAATTATTTTTAAGCATAAGAAACATGTTTTTCACATACATCACATAATAAGGAAGAGAAAGTAAAACCATGCAATTAATATGAATAAGTGGGTGAAGGATTGAATAAATCACTCAGATTAAGCACAAAATATATCATAAAATATGGGTTTTTCAGAGGGCCTTGATCACTCACGATTGCTCGTGGTGATCCAAAGCGACAGATAATATGATTTCTAACAAAGGAAACTACAGTGTTAGCATCATTAGTCTGGGTAGGAATCACTTCCACTCATTTAGAAACATAATCTACAGCTAACAGTATATAAAGGTAACCACTAGAGTTTGGAAATGGACCCATGAAGTCAATGCCCCAATGGTGCACGAAATCACGATCGTTCATTCCTTGGTAACGGCGCTAAAAACTTAATACGCACGTTCATAATCTTAATTCTTTGTCACAACTTCGCACAACTAACCAGCAAGTGCACTGGGTCGTCCAAGTAATAAACCTTATGTGAGTAAGGGTCGATCCCACGGAGATTGTCGGCTTGAAGCAATCTATGGTCACCTTGTAAATCTCAGTCAGGCGGATTCAAATGGTTATAGAGTTTTAATAATTAAAAGATAAATAAAACGTAAAATAAAGATAGAGATACTTATGTAATTCATTGGTGAGAATTTCAGATAAGCGTATAGAGATGCTTAGCTCCTTCTGAATCTCCGCTTTCCTACTGCCTTCATCCAATCCTTCATACTCCTTTCCATGGCAAGCTGTATGTTGGGCATCACCGTTGTCAATGGCTACATCCCGTCCTCTCAGTGAAAATGGTCCAAAATGCGCTGTCACCGCACGGCTAATCATCTGTCGGTTCTCGATCATGCTGGAATAGGATTCAGTAATCCTTTTGCGTCTGTCACTACGCCCAGCACTCACGAGTTTGAAGCTCGTCACAGCCATCCCTTCCCAGATCCTACTCGGAATACCATAGACAAGGTTTAGACTTTTCGGATCTCAAGAATGGCCACCGATAATGCTAGCCTATACCACGAAGACTCTGATCGTAAATCAGAAGGCTAAGAAATACACATTCAAGCTTGTTTACATGTAGAACGGAAGTGTTTGTCAGGCACACGTTCATAAGTGAGAATGATGATGAGCATCACATAATCATCACATTCATCATGTTCTTGTGTGCGAATGAATATCT
Organism: Arachis hypogaea; assembly: GCF_003086295.3. Taxonomy (NCBI): domain Eukaryota; kingdom Viridiplantae; phylum Streptophyta; class Magnoliopsida; order Fabales; family Fabaceae; genus Arachis; species Arachis hypogaea. The sequence continues at coordinate 35,742,414 of NC_092054.1, read as the reverse complement.
TAGAGAAGAAATAGGCTTGAATTGAATAGAAAAACAGTAGTACTTTGCATTAATTCATGAGGAACAATAGAGCTCCACACCTTAATCTATGGTGTGTAGAAACTCTACCGTTGAAAATACATAAGTGATAATGGTCCAGGCATGGCCGAATGGCCAGCCTCCATAAAGGTCTAAGATAGCATAAAACTGATCAAAGATTCTCAGATACAATAGTAAAAAGTCCTATTTATACTAAACTAGTTACTAGGGTTTAAAGAAATGAGTAAATGATGCAGAAATCCACTTCCGAGGCCCACTTGGTGTGTGCTTGGGTTGAGCATTGAAGCTTTCACGTGTAGAAGTCTTCCTTGGAGTTGAACGCTAGTTTGTAACTTGTTTTTGGCGTTTAACTCTGCTTTGCAACTTGTTTCTGGCGTTTAACGCCAGAATAGGGCAGAAAGCTGGCGTTGAACGCCAACTTGCGTTGTCTAAACTCGGGAAAAGTATGGACTATTATATATTGCTGGAAAGCCCTGGATGTCTACTTTCTAACGCAATTGAGAGCGCGCCATTTGAACTTCTGTAGCTCCAGAAAATCCACTTTGAGTACAGGGAGGTCAGAATCCAACAACATCTGCAGTTCTTCTTCAGCCTCTGAATCAGATTTTTGCTCAAGTCCCTCAATTTCAGCCAGAAAATACCTGAAATCATAGAAAAATATAGAAACTCATAGTAAAGTCTAGAAATGTGATTTTTATTTAAAAACTAATAAAAATATATTAAAAACTAACTAAATCATACTAAAAACTATATAAAAACAATGCCAAAAAGCGTATAAATTATCCACTCATCACCCAAACATCAAAAATTTCACAGAAAAGCATAATATGTTGAGGCATCTCATCTCTCTTGAATATATTACCAAAGCTTTGGCATGGGGAACAAGATTTACAAAAAACAGCAGCATCTTTAAAAAGAGTAGGCCACCAGAATCCACAGTCTAAAATTTTTCTAGCTGTTCTTTCAGGGCCAAAATGTCCTCCACTCTCAGAAGAGTGGCAGGCCTCTAAAATGGACTGGAATTCTGATTGGGGCACACACCTTCTAATTACCTGGTCAGCACCACACCTCAATAAGTATGGGTCATCCCATATATAATATTTAGACTCGCTTTTTAGCTTGTTCCTTTGATGTTTAGTAAAATTAGGAGGGAAAGTATGGCTAACTAGATAATTAGCTATAGATGCATACCAAGGAACTACTTCAGATACTGCATGCAAGCTATCAAATGGAAAAGCATCATTGATAGGAGTGGAGTCATCCTTAATGTGCTCAAGGCGACTCAAGTGGTCTGCCACTAAATTCTGGTTACCACTCCTATCCTTAATTTCTAAATCAAATTCTTGCAGTAGCAGTATCCAGCGTATTAGCCTTGGTTTGGACTCCTTTTTAGCTAATAAATACTTTAGAGCTGCATAGTCTGAGTACACTACTACCTTAGTACCAAGTAAATAGGCTCAGAATTTATCCAGAGCAAAAATAATAGCAAGAAGCTCTTTTTCAGTAGTAGTGTAATTAGACTGAGCAGCATCTAAGGTCTTAGATGCATAAGCAATTACGAAAGGATCCTTACCTTCGTGCTGAGCCAACGCCACTCCTACTGAATAGTTGGATGCATCACACATAATCTCAAATGGCTAGCTCCAGTATGGTCCTCTCACAATCGGAGCTTGAGTCAGGGCGAATTTCAGCTTATCAAATGCTTGCATGCAATCCTCACTGAACTCGAACTCAATATCTTTCTGCAGCAGTTTGGATAAAGGCAATGCTACCTTACTGAAGTCCTTAATGAATCTCCTATAGAAACCTGCATGGCCAAGGAACGAGCAGACTTCCCTCACGGGGGAGGGGTAAGGTAAACTAGAAATGACATCTACCTTTGCTGGATCTACAGAAATACCAGTATTGGAGACAACATGTCCTAGAACAATCCCTTGTTTTACCATAAAGTGACATTTTTCAAAATTCAATACAAGGTTTGAACTAACACACCTGTCTAATACTCTAGCTAAACTATCCAAGAAAAGGTTAAATGAATCACCATATACGCTAAAATCATCCATGAAAACTTCCATACAGTTCTCAATAAGATCTGAAAAGATACTCATCATGCATCTTTGGAAAGTAGTCGGTGCATTACATAAGCCAAAAGGCATCCTTTTATATGAAGATGTTCCAAAGGGACATGTAAAAGTAGTCTTCTCCTGATCTTCAGGAGCTATATGAATTTGAAAATAGCCTGTATAACTATCTAAAAAGCAGTAATGGGATTTACCTGATAGGCGATCGAGCATCTGATCAATAAATGGCAAGGGGTAATGATCCTTGCGAGTAGCTTGGTTGAGACACCTATAATCAATGCAAACTCTCCATGAATTCTGCACCCTAGTTGTCAGGAGTTCTCCATGCTCATTCTTCACTGTTGTGACTCCAGACTTCTTGGGCACCACTTGCACTGAACTGACCCATTCACTGTCTGAGATGGGGTAAATGATATCTGCTTCAAGTAGCCTGGTCACTTCTTTCTTGACAACTTCTAAGATGGTGGGATTCAATCTTCTTTGGGGTTGACGGATAGGCTTTGATCCCTCTTCTAAGAATATCCTATGCTCACAAACCTGAGGGCTGATGCCTACTATATCCGCCAAGCTCCACCCAATTGCTTTCTTATGTTTTCTCAGCACACTAAGCAGCTGCTCTTCCTGTTGGGAAGTGAGTTCCCTTGCAATGATAACTGGGAACATCTGATTATCCTCAAGGTAAGCATACTTGAGGTAGGGAGGAAGGAGCTTCAATTCTAATTTCTACTCATGGCTAGGCTCTGGATCATCTGGAGCTAGTGATAATGGCAAAGTGTCCTCATTATGTTCAGAGGGTGTCCCCAAACTTGGACCTTGCTCCATGTGCTTTTCTTCTACTTCTTCTTGGTGAACTTCAGCTACAGTTTCATCAATGATGTCACACTGGAAGATAGAATGATCTTCCAGAGGGTGCTTCATAGCTTCATTTAAACTAAAACTCACTACTCTACCATCTATCTCAAAGGAGTAAGTTCCTAAGAATGCATCCAGCTTGAACTTCGAAGTCTTCAGGAATGGTCTTCCAAGAAGGATTGATGATGGTCTTCCTGAATCATTAGGGGGCATTTCCAAGATATAGAAGTCAATGGAAAATGTGAGCCCCTTAATGCTCACTAATACATCTTCAGCAATTCCAACTACTGTAATAATACTTTTATCTGCTAACACAAAACAAGATGCCGACCTTTTTAAGGGAGGGAGACTCAAAGCATCATATATAGACAATGGCATTATACTAATACACGCTCCTAAATCACACATGCAGTCAGAAAATATTACACCCCCAATGGTACAATTAACCATGCATAGACCTGGATCACTACATTTTTCAGGTATACCTCTCATTAAAGCAGATATAGAACTACCTAAAGGAATAGTTTCTAATTCATTAATTTTATCTTTATGTATGCATAAATCTTTCAGAAACTTTGCATATTTAGGTACCTACTAAATAACATCAAAAAGGAGAACAGTTACCTCAACCTTTTTGAAAATTTCTACCATTTTGGGATCAAGTTCCATCTGCTTTCTGGACTTCCGTGCAAGGTGTGGAAATGGAATAGGAATGGCGCCACTTGCAGCCTCTGCATCCTTTGGTACTCCATTCCTTGGCTGAGCTACTTCTTCTTCACCCTTGTCTTGTACTTCCTCTTTCTCTTCAGCATCTTCCACTTCAACCAAGTCCTCTACTGGGGCATGTTCTTGTGGGCTTGGCTCCTCTTGGTTCCTCTCTTGCAGTGTGGTTTCGAACCTCAAAGTAATGGCATTGATGCCACCCTTGGGGTTAGGTAAGGGTTGAGAAGGAATTCCACTGGAGCTTGAAGGTTGGTTGGTGGAAGCATGTAATGAATCTATCTGGGAGACGAGAGCTTGTAAAGTGTCATTCAGACCATTTAAAGTAGAGTTCAGTGTAGTCTACATGTCTTGTTGTCCTTGTGCAAGAGAACGAAGCATCTCGTCATTTGATGAGGAAGGAGGATAAGTGATCTGAGGGACCTATTGTTGGTTGTGTTGGGGTCCTTGTGACTGTCTTAGGTGAGGTGCTCTGTAAGGCTGGTTCTGATTCTGCTGTCTGTTGTTGTTATTCCACCTTTGATTTTTATTGTTGTCTCTGCCTCCTCTATTATAGTTGTCCCTCTAGCCATGGTTGGAATTATCTCTCTAACCCTTGTTGGAGTTGTCCTGCCACCCTTGGTTATAGTTCCCATCTTGGTTGTAGCTGCCGCCTTGTTGATTGTATCCTTGATTCGGGCGGTCATAGAAGTTATGAGTGGCTGCCATAGTGTTGTCTTCTTGTTGGAGCTACGGGCACTCATCAGTATAATGACTATAATCAGCACAGATTTTGCATACTCTTTGGGAAACTAACTGTTGGCTTTGTTGTGGTGGGGGAGGCTGCTGTCTGCATCTGCTTCAGTAGGTTGGTCATTTCACACATACTCTATGTAAGAGCAGTAGTCTCACTGCTAGAGAAAACCTCTGCAACACCCTTTGAGTGGCTGCTCCTGTGCCTGTGATTCCTAGTGAACTCAGCTAAGTCGCTGATCAGTTGCCATGCTTCATCTGCGGTCTTGTACTTTTTCAGAGAACCATTACTGGCACCATCTAATGTAGTTTTATCCCGAGGCTTCATGCCTTGAGTGAAGTAGCTGATCAACACTAGCCTATCAATCATGTGATGGGGGCATGCGTCTAGAAGGTTCTTAAAGCGCTCCCAGTACTCATAGAGAGTCTCTGATTCACCCTGAACAATGCAGGAGATCTCTTTCCTCAATCTATCTGTAACTTCAGCTGTAAAGTATTTTTCCAAGAATTCTCTTCTGAGCGTATCCCAGTTGGTAACAGTTGCTTCAGGTTGGGAGTAGTACCACTCCCTTGCCTTTCCCTCAAGAGAAAATGGGAAGGCGGTTAACAGAATAGAAGTTTCATTTGCACCATGACGCCTAATAGTAGAACAGGCTATCTGGAAATCCCTTAGGTGCTTGATAGGCTCCTGAGCAGGTAAGCCATGAAACTTGGGCATCAAGTTAATTAGTGTAGTCTTCAATTCAAAATCTTCAGCCAGATTTGGATGACGCACTTGATACGGTTACAGTGTAAAATCTGGGGCTCCAGCTTCCTAGAGAGTAATCCTCCTAGGTGCTGCCATTCTATCTGCACGTGAATCAACTGAATCAGTAGTAAAGGAGCTTGCTTCGCTCTCAGATGGCGGTTCAGATTTGCCCTCATATGAGACTGGTGAATCGATAACAATCACTTCACCACTCTCAGAGGCTAACCGACACCGAGCTCGCCTAATACGTGAAATAGTTCTTTCAATTTCAGGATCAAATGCGGCTAAGCTCGGATCAGGCAACGAACGCGTCATTCAATGAGAGAAACGTATGGCTCATGGTATTAAAATAAAATAAAATATGCAAATAAAAATAAAAATATGTACACTAATTAATAATTTAGCACGCTATTGCAACTTCCCGGCAACGGTGCCAAAAATTGGTGCGTGGCAGAAATTAGGCCAATTAAGAAGTTAATATAAAAACAGCATTGTGAGTATAGTTCTTAACCAGCTAAAATTCACCTCATCAATTTAGAAAGGTTGTCACAAAAGTTTAAAATAAAAATACTGGGAGTATGAGTCCCAGGTCGTCTCCCAACGAGTTGCCGAAAAGGGTGCTAATTTATTAATCAGGAGTTTCCGAGAGATTTGGAGAGTTGAGTGACAGAAAATAAACAATTGTAAATAAGTGCAATGAAAATTAAAAGGAATTTATATTATCCAAAATAAAAAGCCTTGACTGAGGGAATGATTAATTGGAAGTTCTATCCTTGTTGGAATTTTCTCAAGTGTAGTATAAAGAGGTTGTTATTTTCACTTAGTTAACCCTTACTAAATAAAGGAAAGTTAAGTGATTGAGCTAACTCTTATTCGAAAATCCTAGTCCTCTCCCTTGGGAAGGTCTAGCATTAGTAAATACAGAATTAGCCAACAACTTCCAATTTAACTAATCACTTGAGCATTCCAACTCAAGTGTCTCCTCTTAATTAACCCCCATGTCAAGTTGGGAGTCTACTCTATTGACATGGATACCATCTTCGTTATTGGGAGTTTGGAATAAAAAAGAGACATGATAATTTAAATAAAATAGGAATTCAAAATTAATTAAAAGTAAAAGTAAATCTTTGCATTAACAATCCATGAAAATAATCCAATTGTAACTCTAAACAAGAATTAAGAATATGGAATAATAAAAGAGTAAGAAAACAAACACTACAACAAACAAGGCTTTTCGCAACGGTCCAAAACCGTTGCTGTATATTGAAAAACCGTTCCCTAAACTTTAGGCAACGCTTTGGCAATGGTTTTTGACCTAAGGCAACGGTAACCAAAAAACCGTTGCCAAAGTCACTGGTATAGGCAACGATTTTGAACACAAATTTTAAACAACGGTTTCAAACCGTTACTCGAGAAGCAACGGTTTAAAACCGTACCTGGATTGGCAACGGTTTTAAACTGTTGTAGTTTTGTTATCCACAACAGCAACGGTTTTAAAGCATTACCGTTGGTGTCATTTTTTGGTAACGGTTTTTGTACTGTTGCCACTTTATAGTTGTCTAACACAACGGTTTAAAACCGTTACCATTGGTGTTTTTTGGCAACGGTTTTAAAATCATTGCCATTTTATAGTCATCTAAGACAACGGTTTAAAAGCGTTACCATTAGTTATTTTGGCAACGGTTTTAAAACCATTGCCATTTTATAGTCATCTAAGACAACGGTATTAAAGCGTTACCGTTGGTGTTATTTTTTGGCAACGATTTTAATACCGTTGTCCTTTGTAACTTTTGACAACGGTTTTTTGTTGTAATATATAATTCTTTATTTACAATAGTAGTTTTCTCGTGAATAAAATTAATTTTATTTTTTTAATTATTTAGAGTCAATTAATAATCTAAACTATTTGAATAAAATCACTAAAGAAAAATAATTGAACATTTTTCATCAAATTTGACTTACAAAGATTGTTGTAACATCCGAAATCACATTCAAAATACCACAATACTATCATGACAACCTCGAACTATATCATCTAATGTTGCAAAAAATATAACAAAGAAGAGTTGAAATAGCTAAGTAGCAAATATATATATCATCATGTCCGATCCACAAGTTCATGACTTTTACTCTATAACACTTGCTCTTAAAAATTTGACCTTAATCAAGTTCGATTTCCCCTTCAACATAGTTTTCCTGTAAAAAAAAAAAGAAAAAAAAAACAAATATAAAACTACACACTTTTAATACTAATAATGTCTACTAAAAATATTTGAGAGAGAGAGGAGAAACATATATATCATAACATTCTTCTATTAAGATACACAAAACAATTGAATCAACATCAACATAATCAACCATTATTTAAGATATGATAACAATATAGAAACTTTAACAATAAATAATACCTCCTCATGTGCATCATTGTTCGGATTGCCTAAAGTGCTTCCTAGTTGAGCAGCTAACATCTCAAGGTCCACTCCTGAACTTTTTTGTTGCAACATCATCTTAACAAGCGATTTTAGTTCATCTACTTCTTTTTGCATCACATCTTTACCCTCTAATGATGCTTTCTCAACTGCATGTTGCTGCTTAAGGGCGGTAATTTCTTCATTTTTCTTCAACAAAGTTGGTGTGGTAACTCTTCCATGACATCGCACTCTCCCTGCCTTCTCTTTCCCAAATATGGATTGAAAAGCTCTAATTGCTGATTCTTTAGACTTTTTATTCTCAGCTTGCAGATGTGCCTATATTAATGTGAAGAAAAATAATAATAACAAAAAAGAGTAACTACACACTTGGACTCAAAACATATATCATTTGACAACATCAAATCAAATAATAGCAATTAAGAATAGTATCAGCATTGTTTAACTCAATTGCAAGCATAAAGATAACCACAAATGATGGACACATTACCAAGACACAAGAAATCCATAACCTAGTTTAATCAAATTAACTCACAATACTTACAATAACATCCAAAGTGTCTTCATTCAATGATTTTCCCTTTGTGCTTTGGCGAGTCTCAACAAACATTTTTGCTTGAGTAGGTGGTTCATTATTTTCCTTAGAAGCAGCCTATAAGTCCAGTTCAACAAGCATTTATATAAAGTTAAAAATGCACGTAGTCTTGCACCCCACATACACATACAAATGCACAAAGAATAAAAAATTGTACCAATCTTGCACGTATTCTTGCAAAATTTATTGGACATTTCGATGGCTAAATTTCTGTTGTGTCCTATTTTTCTTATTCTGCGCAGACATTTTCTACATAGCAAGAGACAAGTATTATCAAAAAATTATCATATTTCACTCATAAATGTATATAACTCATAATTGCATAAGCAGACTACAATAAGTTGCACATGTCTTACCTTAACTTTCTCAGTTCTCCAATAAGCAATCAACTTGCGAAAATGACTCTCAGGTATGATTTTAGGACGATTTTTCAGCATTTCATTAACACTTTTGTATGGCAGAAAATGATTTTGCTTGATTGTGGTCTTATACCGTCTCCAGTTGTCATTGATACGAGCAAGGACTATCCTCTTTCCTTTAGTTGGAATAATGAACTTAGCCTATAAAACACAAATATTATTTGCTAGTAAGAATAAAATACATGTGTACATTTCCAAATAGTTTTTAAAAGAGACAATAATAATATTCTCACTTGAACATATTCCCAAATGGCTTCTTTATCTTTAATCCCCTTTCAATTTGTGTAAATTAATGGACAAAAATCTGAATTCCTTGCCACTGTGCCCAAAAATTTGCTCAAGTTATTTACAGCTTCATCAATAGGACCAATTGCCTCTCCTTCAATATCTAGAGTAATTTCTTCTCTATCTTCCAACTGTCTTGCATGAATCTTCAAGCATTGTGTAGGACCTCGTGTTTTCTTCACTGTTGTCTCTATACAAAGAGCTTAGAATAAGGCCATCAGCATCATTGCTCAATCAAAACAAAGCATGAAATCAGCCATTAACAAGGATAAAGCAGCACTAAACAGCAAAATAAACCCATATAAACTCACTAAAACCAAATCAGCACTTATAAAACAGCTCAGAATAAGGCCATCAGCATCATTGCTCAATCAAAACAAGGCATGAAATCAGCCATTAACAAGGATAAAGCAGCACTAAACAGCAAAATCAACCCATATAAACTCACTAAAACCAAATTGGCACTTATAAAATAACTCAGAATAAGGCCATCATCATCATTGCTCAATCAAAACAAGGTATGAAATCAGCCATTAACAAGGATAGAGCAGCACTAAACAGCAAAATCAACCCATATAAACTCACTAAAACCAAATCAGCACTTATAAAACAGCTCAGAATAAGGCCATCTTCATCATTGCTCAATCAAAACAAGGCATGAAATCAGCCATTAACGAGGATAAAGCAGCACTAAACAGCAAAATCAACCCATATAAACTCACTAAAACCAAATCAGCACTAATAAAACAGCTCAGAATAAGGCCATCAGCATCATTGCTCTATCAAAACAAGGCATGAAATCAGCCATTAACAAGGATAAAGCAGTACTAAACAGCAAAATCAACCCATATAAACTCACTAAAACCAAATCAGCACTTATAAAATAGCTCAGAATAAGGCCATCAGCATCATTGCTCAATCAAAACAAGGCATGAAATCAGCCATTAACAAGGATAAAGCAGCACTAAACAGCAAAATCAACCCATATAAACTCACTAAAACCAAATCAGCACTTATAAAATAGCTCAGAATAAGGCCATCAGCATCATTGCTCAATCAAAACAAGGCATGAAATCAGCCATTAACAAGGATAAAGCAGCACTAAACAGCAAAATCAACCCATATAAACTCACTAAAACCAAATCAGCACTTATAAAATAGCTCAGAATAAGGCCATCAGCATCATTGCTCAATCAAAATGGGAGATGCTCATGGTTCTAAATGGATTAAATCCATCGCTTGCTAGCTCTAATCTTATGTTACGAGATTCTTCAGCAAAATCGGGATGAAGCCTGTCAAAGTCTTTCCATGATTGGCCATCAGCTGGGTGTCTTAACTTTCCATCCTTTGAACGATGTTTATCGTGCCACCTTAATGATTCAGCTGTTTTTGAACACAGGAACAGCTTCTTAAGCCTTGGAATCAATGGAAAATGCCTCAAGACCTTTGTAGGCACAGGTTTTTTCTTCAACTTATCAAGTTCTATATCTACCTCAACATTTTCTATGTACCTGGAAGCTCCACAAATAGGACAAAATTCTTCATCTTCATATGTATCCCAGAACAGAACATAATCGTTGGGACAAGCATGAATTTTATTATAACCAAGTCCTAAATCTTTTACCATGGCCTTGATTTTATTGAAAGAATCAGGAATATTCAAATGAGGAATCGCTTCTTTCAGTAACTCAAGAAGAGCAGTAAAGGATGTGTTGCTCCAACCATTAAGAGTCTTCAACAAATACAATCGGATAACGAATGATAATGTCAAAAAATTTTTTACAGCCAGGATATAACTCTTGTTTTCCTTCTTCAAGCAAGTTATAAAACTTTTTTGCATCTTCGTTTGGCCCATCACCATCTTTATCTCCTTCAAGCACATGCCGAAACGTCTCGTTTAGCAGCCCATGAATGTCGTCGACAAGTCCTTCATGGACTTCACTCTCATCGGTTTCACTATCCATGCGACTTATCCTTTCGCCATGATGAACCCACACAGTGTAACCTTTTTGAAATCCCTTATTAAATGATCATAAACTTCATCCCTTCGCCCTCAACTAAAGTTATTACATATAGAACAAGGACAAAGAATTTCTTGTCCTTGTGGTCTACCTTTAGAAAAGGAAAAATCCAAAAATGAATTAACACCATGTTGGTAACCCTCAGTATGTCTTGGTAAACTAGCCCACCCTTTGTCCATTACTTTGTCAACTAAAATAAAAGACACGGACATATGTTTTAGACTAACTATAAGTGATTTTTTCATTCAAGAGCTTATTGCATCTAAAGAATTTCTAGAAGTCAACCACACATATTCAAAAGAGAACATCTCAACCAATCATGAGACTAACAATTTGTATTTAACAAACTATGCAAAGAAGCTTAATCAATCAATTAATCAGTAAATATTCTTAACAATTAAATGTTCAAACAAATTTAAAAAGATAATATATTAAATGATTTACCTGTAGTGTAGCTCAATGTCTAAGGTAGTCGCAGCTACAGAGAGACCCGCTATTTGATTATCTGTTTCTGGTTTTAAAGAGACAAACTAAAAAAACAACAAAGAATAAAAATATAAGTAATTCATAGCCAGATTTTTTAACAAAAAATTCACTTTTAAAACCAATTTTTAGAAATCTTATTTTCAAAAGTGATATATAACTAAAAAATCAAACAATAGAATTATCAAGTTTAGCAACACAGAAATCCAAAACACAATGCACTAACAAAACGTGTTCATCTTCAAATAGACAGCATCATCATATGTTTCTTCTACTACACTCTATCCCCAAGAAAAAATCTAAAACAATTAGTACAATGATGAGTTTTGCTAACTAGAACTCAAATTAATGAACAATGCACAAACAGTTTTTGAATTTAAAAAATGCAGAAACGGCCAAATACAAATTTCCCTTTCTATCTTATTAGCTAAATAAAGCCTCAAAACAGTTTTTGAACAATGCACAAACATCACCACTTTCCTTTCTTCTTCTTAAATCCAACAAAAATACCCAACAACCAAAGCCCTAACTAAGCAACAGAAACGCAGAGAAGAACACTTACTATAGATGACAACCCACAAACGGCCGATGCAGTGAAGCAGCAGCAACAAAGAGACAACCCACAGATGACAACCCTTTTTTTATTTTAAAGAGACAAACTACAACAGCAACAAAGAATAAAAATATAAGCAATTCATAACCATAACTATAATACTAACGTAACTATCACTTTCATGCCTGAAATAAATTGATTTCTCAAAATAAACAACAAACCATTCAAAGTGAACGAAGTATATAAATAAATTACTCAGAGATGCAATGAATGATATATAAATGCATTTTTTGAAACTTTAAATAAACTGTTCTAACTAAGTGTAAACTAACAAAGACCAAATAATGGATAACTTTTCTTTAAATGAGAACAGCATTTTGAGATAACAAATTGCCAACAAAATTAGAATAGCACTGTACCAAAAAGTATTTCAATTGAAACTCTTCTCAAATGCCTTCTATAATTGAGGTCTAAAAAATTATTTTGTTAATATAATTTGGCCCACTTTTAAACTAAAGGACTTTTAATAAAGTATATTTAAGTTTGTCAATTGAAGGTCTTTTATATAAAATTTAGTTTTGATGAAGTTTCAGAACAGAACCCATGACCAAAATAAAAGAGAAAGGAGTTTTGTAACTTTTTTTAAGGAGTGGCAACTGGTTTACATGGTAGTACACTTATGGATAGCAAGTAGCAACTAGCAAGCAATTATCAGGGTAGTTCAAAGAATAAAATGATAAATTTTATTCTCATTAAACTAATTCAAATGAAAAAAAAATTATCTATTCCATCAAATATTTAAAATAACAAATATTTCTCCTGATTAATTGAGGCATGTAGGAAAAAGAGCAGAATTTATGCTGATCTCTAAGTCAAATAGTTGGAATAAGCATGAAATTCCTCTGTTATCCCAGATGAAACCAACCAATATGAAAAGCAGTCCACAACTCACTGAAATAATAACATTATAAAATAAGGCAAAAATAAACAAAGCAGATAAATAAAATAAAAAATAAACAACTGAGAAACAGCGATGTAGAAATTACTCTATAATCCTCAATAAAGAGTTATTGGGCATCCACCATAGAACACCTCAAAGAAAGTAGAGAAACAGAACCATAATGCCACCGAACACACTACTAGCAGATAATAAAAGTTTTGCTACCTTAAATAACAGACTAACCTAAGCCCCAGGTTCATTTCACAAGTACACAATCCAAATTCAAACCAGAACAGAAACTCAGTCAACATTCAACACTCATCTTGCTCATGTTCACAAACATCACCACTTTTCACAGCCAACAAAATCACTCAACAGCCAATCAAACCCTAACTAAGCAACAGAAATCAGAGATGAAGACCACTTACCACAGATGACAAACCACGGCCAATGCAGTGAAGCAGCAGCAGCAGCGAAGCACAATCCACAACCAGCGAAGACAGTGAAGCAGAAATAGCGACGTTGAAACAGAACAAGGAGAAGCAAGGACGCCGTGGAGAAGCAGTGAAGCCTCGGAGCGGGGAGAAGCAGCGACGCCGCGGAGAGACTCAGCGACGCCGAAAAGAAGGAGGCAGCGACGATATCGGGAAGAATGGAGTGACGATGATGGTGCGACGATGGTAAGTGGCGATTTGGGGCTTCCTGGTGACTTGCGATGATGGTGCCATTTACGGCTTCATGGAGAGCTGTGGTGCGATGACTTCTCTGATTCTGAGGCGTGGGTTAGGGTTTGGTACGGTGGAGGGAGGAAGCTCTTTGGTTTCGAAGAGAAGGAGGGCTTTCTTATTAGCCTTATTTTTTTGGTGACTACTTATTAGCCTTATTTGCGCTGTTATGTTTCATTCCTTTATTAATTAGGAAAAAATTAATAATCAATAATAGATATATAATATTTATTTTAAAATTATTTTAATTTTAATTTTTTTATATTAATATTTATTATATATTTATAATAAAAATATATAATATTTATTATAAATTTATTTTAGCTATATGTGTTAAAAATATAATATTTTTTATATATTTATAATAATATATAATATTTATAATAAATTTATTTTAATTTTATTTTAATTTTATTTTTTAAAATAATATTTGTTATTTATTTATAAAAATAATTTTTGAGTATTTTATAAATTCAATATTTATAAAAAAATAGTTTCAATTTATATAATTATCTGAAATTATTTTTATTAGTATTGTTTAATTTGTCTAATTATTTAAATAATTTAGAAAATGGTTGTTTCATAAATAATTGTTATAATGGTTGTAAAACCGTTCTTTAAAATAGGCAAAGAGAACGGTTTTATTTGGTTACTATAGCATAATGGAAAAATGAACTTCAACAGCAACACTGTAAAAACCGTTGTCTAAGACCATCTAATGGAACGGTTTTAAAGTGTAGCATTTCGGCAACGGTTTTAATGCGTTTTCTTTGTGCAATTCTTTAAACAACGATAAAAAATCGTTGCTTAAAACCAAATCATGGTAACGGTCATAAAACCGTTCTTTAAAATAGTCAAACAGAACGGTTTTAATTTGTTGCTATAAATTGATGAAAAATTGAATTCAACAGTAACACTTTAAAAAACCGTTGTCTAAACTTATCTAAGAGAACGGTTTTAAGGCGTTGCAAAATTTGGCATTGCTAAAGGCCATATTTGTTGTAGTGAAACTAGAATAATATCTTCAACGGAGGTGATGACTCTTCAATATCCAAAAGCAAAAGCATAAAACTATAAAACTATGAATGTAAAAGAAAACCTAGAGGAAGAGTAAATTCTCTCTAGATTCAGATCTAAAACTAAAAACTATGCTAATGAGAATATGTGTTGAGTCTCTGCACGTTTCCTGGCTCTAGTCTGTATTTCTGGGCCGAAACTGGGTCAAAATTTGGCCCGAAATCGCCCCCAGCATTTTCTGTTATTTCTGCAGATCGCGCATGTCACGCGTACGTGTCAGTCACGCGTACGCGTCATTTGGTGAATTTTCTTGTCACGCGTACGCATCAGTCATGCGCATGCGTCTTCATGCAAACTCCAATCCACGCGTACGCATCAGGCACACGCACGCGTCGCTGCAAATTTCTTCATATCGCGCGCTCGCGTGAGCCATACGTGCACGTTGATGCTTGCTGGTTATCTCCTTAGTTTTTTGTGTTCCTTCCATTTTTTCAAGCTTCCTTTCCATTCTCTAAGCCATTCCTGCCCTATGAAGCCTGAAAAACTTAACACATGGATCACGGCATCGAATGGTATAAAAGAGAATTAAAATATACAAATTAAAGATCTCTAGAAAGGAATTGTAAAATCATGCAAATCATATGAATAAGTGGGTAAAGACTTGATAAAACCACTCAATTAAACACAAGATAAACCATAAAATAGTGGTTTATCAGCTGGTCTTATGGTATTTACATGTTAAACAGAGAATGAAGTTTGCCCTAGACTCAGAAGACTACCCAGAGCATAACTTTTTTGCGGAACATTCACTAGCAGCTCACGAAAAAGTACTCCTGCCTCTAGCTGAAGGGGAAAAGAAGGGGTAAGAACTGGGGAGTTCTTAGTAGGATCGGGGTTATTAGTTAAGTTCATTAATTCTGTGTTGTTTAACAGACAAATAATAGAATACAAAAAAGTAGTAAATAGACAAAGAATATAGAAAAACATTACACAAAAAGATAATACACACAGAATACACAACAGAATACACAACAGAGTAATATGCACAAACAAGGATGATGCATGTCTAGTCCTATGCAGGCCACGAGCTCATGTGTCGATTGACTACCCGCAACCCGACATTTTCTAGGAACAAGTCCTAGATATAGATTTCTGTTGCATCAGTTGTATATTAGTCTAATGGTTGAAGCCACATCAGTTGAC
Organism: Arachis hypogaea; assembly: GCF_003086295.3. Taxonomy (NCBI): domain Eukaryota; kingdom Viridiplantae; phylum Streptophyta; class Magnoliopsida; order Fabales; family Fabaceae; genus Arachis; species Arachis hypogaea. Next base: position 35,726,572 of record NC_092054.1, on the reverse strand, counting down.
TTGAATATACGTACCCGTAGAAAACAGTTCCTGCTACATCAGTTGCTTACCGGTCGTGTGGCCAAAACCACATCAGTTGACTTTAATATGCGTACCCTTGGGAAATAATTCTCAGTTGTGGACATCCCCACTTACATTTTCCTTTTCCTTTTTGTAAACCTTTTTCAGTTTTCTTCTTTTGTTTCACTTCCTTAGCCACTCCTTTCAGTTACCAGTTCTCAATCTCTGTTTCTGATTATTAGGTGGCTTAGTCCTTTCTCTGATCTCTTTTAATTTCTTAACTAAATCATGTTCATTCACTTTCTATTTCTCTTCTTTACTTTCTTAACCAATTTTTAACTTCTCTACTTCTTTATTCTTTCTTTGTTTGTCTCTTTGACTTTTACTTTGCGAACTATTTCAGTTTCGGTGTGAATAATTAACATGTTCCAAGCATAGGTTCATTAAGTCTATGCTGAACCAGTTTAGCTTTTTATATAATACTTAACCCTAAACGCAAATCAAATACTAACAATATTGCTCCTAGATCGCTTCTCTAATCGACATTTATGTTTACCGTTAAAGCTTTACCAACAGTTTCTTTGGTTTTTATCTTTTCTTCAACATTTTATCTTTTTTTTATCTGCTCCTCACTAACATGTTCTTACCACTCCCTAAGTATTTTATGAAGCTAATTATGAGATTCTGAGCTTAAAGTTGTCTTCCTAAGACTTTTAGAAAAAATTGCCTTTTCACCATTATTTTATTATTTTTAATAAAATAACAATAATTAATATTTTATTATTAAATAATTTTTAAAAATATTTATTATGAATTTTTGAAAATTACATTTTTATCCCAAAATTTTATTAAATTATATTTTGACCCCTTAACTTTTGATATTTATACTTTAACCCCCTAAACTTTAGCATTTATACTTTCCTCCCCAAAATATAAAATATTTGCACTTTGACCCCTAACAAGATCAAAGAGCTGTTCTTGAGCATATTCAAAGTTTTTTTCATATTCTTCGTAAATTCTTAAATTCTTTCTTCAAATATGACCCGTTTTTCAATCTTTTCGATGACCGATTTTTACCATAAATCAAATTAAATTAGTAGCCACTAAAACCCCATAATTTCCACTTGATTTCAACACTAATTCATCACCAATTTGAGGCCTATCTTTTGTTTTTCCAGCTGCACTCAAGAACATTTTTATAGCTTAAATATCATCAAATTTTATCAAAATTTTAACAAACTTTCACCAAGAATAACTTATATAAGCAATCAATTTCAAGCATAACCAAATCACACAACAATCATACAACTCAAACACAATTAATCAAGATTAATTTTACCAAACTCTACCTTGATTTGCTGCTCTTTATTTGGCTATCCTTCAAAGTTTTACTAGAGCACTTTTTTCTACTAAATCACATCAAGAACAACATTAATTCCTTAAAACCTCAATTGATCGAATCTTAATCAACATGTTAGGATGGGATTTATAGCCTTAAAATTTCTGAAAATGAAAGATTCTTAGCTCACAAGTTATGTTAAGCAAGAGATCTATAGAGAAACATCAAGAAAACACAAATTTAACAAGGTTTCCTTGTAACCGAACCAAAGAGGAGGATGAGCAGCCATCTAACCTGATTTTAATCCATGAAAAGTGACATAGATTTGAAGAATAAAAAGAGAAGATCACTTTAATCGGTTTGAAATTTTAATTTGAGTTTTGGTTTGGAAGAAATCAAGATTTGAAGTCTTATGTGTTCAAAGTTTTCTCTCTTTTCTTTCTCTCTTATTTTCGGTCGTTCAAGGTGGAAATCAGCAGCTTGGAATGTCTTGGGGGTGAGAAAAAAATGTGCTTGATGTTGATTGGCTAGTTAAGGAGATGGTTAAAAAATATCTCAGGTATATAATTACTAAAACTATATGTATTAGAGAGCACAGTTAACAACATATTTAGATATTAAAATCTGAGCAACTAGTATAGATGATACTAGTAACATTATTAACATGAGAATAAAAGATATATCATGAGGCATCAACATTGCTAAAGTCATTAGAGAATGCTAGTGTTAACCTACACTAGTAGACTGTGAGCTCGGTTAAACTTATCTCCAGTTTTTTAGTAAAATAGATTAAATAATATTATAATATTCCTCAAACATGTCTAGTATTAATATCATAATAATATTATATTATTATTTTTCTTCTCTCACGAATCGAGTCTGGCTTGTCTAACCGAAGCGGCTCAAAAACTAGATTCTTCGTGACTATGTCGTCGAGCTTATCCCAGTGGAGGTGCTAGCTTAGTGATGACATAATGATGATATAGATTGAGATGCTTGATGATATAGCAGAGGTGCTTCCTTTACTGAACTTCTAAAAAATTCTGTTTCTTTAGAAAAGTTTCGTGTATCTAAAAACTAGGTTAATACACTGTCCTTATTCCATCCCCTTTTTTGTTTTAGAAAAAAAAAACCCTAAACCTCCTTTCTGAAGCAGCTTTGCCGTTCGGTCATAGTGCCACCATCTTAACCACCACACTGTTCGAGTTACTACCACGCCGGGAAAATCTTTTACGCTCCCACTGTCTCCAGCTAAGTGAGTAATTAGTTTAGAGTAATTAAATTTATACTATTTTATCTAATTTTCATAGTTATAATTTACACTAATTACATTTTTTATTGTAATTTTTTATTATAAAATTGTGACATGGGTTAAATTTAGAGTAATTAGTTTAGATCAATTAGATCATTTTTATTTCTAATTAAGACATAGAATTTTAATTCTCGTTTATAAATCATATGTTGTGAAATTGTGATATATGGTTAATTTGCTTTGTTTAGAGTAATTAGAATTTAAATTAGATTTGGTCAAGTTGGTTAATTAAGTTAGTTTAGATAAATTAGGATAATTCGTTAGATAAATTAGTTTATGATTTAGTTTAGAGTTGAAGTTAGACTAATTTAAACTTGAATTTAGGAAAATTAAGTTAACTTAGTATTAATTAGTGTTTTACATTAATTTAAGTTAACTTAGTTTAGTTTATATTAATTAATTTTACAAATGTTATTAATTTTTATATTTTACTAACTTTATTTAAATTTTAGGATATTTTGTTGTCGTGTAGTTTTAATCGTTGGTTGTTTGTGTTGATATATACATAAGTTGTTTGTGCAGTACCGAGGTTGATTTTTTATCTCTAAATATGCTAAGTTATTTAAATTTTATTCCGAACTTATTTTTCCTAGGATAGAGTTTTAGAAAAAAAGTGAAAAAAAGTTGTCTAGTGGCAACTTCTCGAGTACCTTGTTTGCTAGAAAATTGCGGAGTAATAAGGGGATGCACATTAAAATGACTAGGATTTAATGTTTGCTTGAATGTATGTTTTTTTAATTTATGGTTGCAACTGTTTCCTTTGTGAAAATTGATAAATTTTTTTTGTGGAGATCTTTAAATTAAGAAAAAACTCTGCCAAATTATTATTAAAATTGTTCAAACACATGGTTGGTTTGTGAAAACTTTTACATTTGGTAGAGGTTTCTAATTATAGATAAAACTTTGCTGAAATTTTTTAAAAAATTAATAAGTTGTGTTGTTGGTTAAATTCTAGGTTGTTTGTTGCAAAATAATTTCAAGTCATCGTTTGTGGATATATGATAAGGATAACGGTCAATCGGAGGGGTTAAAACCTGAGTTCTTTGAGGGGTTGATCAGTTTGTTTGCATGTGTCTTCAACATGAAATTGTTTGAGTCTCAATGGGTGTATAGGTGTCCATGTTATAAGTGTCGAACGACTAAGTGGTTAGGACCTTCGGATGTAATTCTTCACCTTTAATAAGGGGTTCAATGATGGGTATTGGGTGTGGGCTAAACATGGAGAAGTTGATGAGCAAGAAATCAATCAGTCTGCATCGAATTTTAATAGGTCTAAGGGTCGATCAAGAAGGGTTAATTTGGTTAGAAAAGTGAATATGGAAGAGGATAATTGGGAGGGTAAATAGGGGAGATATAATAAGATGGTATTTGATGCATGATGTATGAGCATCTTATACCCATTTTTTGCTTATTTTAAGTTAGAATTTAACGAGTTTAAGTACATTTTAGTGTTAAAATCCTTCTTGGATGCTACTTTGAGTTGTTTTTATATTTTGATTATTTCAAGTAAAATTCGGATCAATTTGGCAAAGTTTTGTGCAAAAAAAAAGAGAAGTTTTGAAACTGCCACCAGGGCGCTAAACGCCAAGCTAGCGTTTAGCGCCAGCAACTCAGCGAGACTAGAAGTGTTCTACCCCCTTTTGGGTGCTAAACAACAAACCTGACATTTAGCGCCAGGCAATCTGGATCTCACCTCACTCTTGGAGCATCTTTAGTTGGACCTAGCTTTTAATTGTTATCTTTTATCTTACTTTAGTTATTTTTATTTACAAATAAATCTTTTAGGTTTAGAAATTATTATTTTATTTTAGATTCAAATCAAATTAGATTAGATATAAAAGGAAAAAGATTCACCCTTTAGGGGGATCTTCTCACTTCCGCACTCTCACATTTTTTAAACCCTAGTTTTCTCTCTGAAGTATGAGCCACTAAACCTCTTCAATTAAGGCTAGGAGTTCTGTTTATTTATATGGATTGAGACTGTTACTTTTCTATTTTAATTAATATATTGATTCATTTTCAAGGATTACCTTCGTTCTTCATTTTATGAATCTGGGTAGATCGGAAGAATGACCCTTATTCTATATGCGTTTTTGTGACCCTTGGAAGAGGATCTCACCTGAACAACAGCTTGAAAGCAAATTCATCCTAAATCGTTAATTACTTGAACTAATCAAGATACATGACATATAATCCTCTTAGCTTTGGATAATTAGGATTTTTGTGGCCTTAAACTAGAATTGAACTTAACCCTTTAATCGAAATTAAGTGACCAAGATATTAGCGGTTAACTAGGTTAGAGGAGACTAAATCACTACGACATTAGGATTTAGTCAATTATAGTTTGCCATAAATTGAATCTTTCATGATTAAAATAGTTGGTAAGAAAACTTAATCCGGAAAAGTAAACATCTTCGATGCCTTAACTGCCTTCTCTTATACATTTATCACTATTCTTATTGTTTGCGTCTTCTACTCTTTGAATTACTGTTTAATGTTTTTGAACCCCAAACATCATTTTCTACTTGCTTGACTAAGAAATCATTCAACCATAGTTGCTCAATTCATCAATCCTCATGGGATCGACCCTCACTCACCTGAGGTATTACTTGGTATGACCCGGTGCACTTGCCAGTTAGTTTGTGGATCTAGAAAATCCGCACCAATGCAATCATTGTTAATATTATGGAAAATGTTAAATAAGGGCCTAACTTGGAAGCAAAGAAATTATATGATTTGTTAGAATCTTCCGTACAACTGCTATTTGAGCGGTGCATTCATTCAAAATTGTCTGCTGTATTAGAATGATGAGTATTAAATCTTTGTCAAATCATATCCAAGAGTCTTTTGATAAGTGGGCCACCCTTTGTAATGAATTATTACCCGTTGGGAGTATTAGCATCCCTCGGAGCCATTATAAGGCAAAGAAGCTAGCTTCAAAATTAAGTATAAATTTGGTAAAAATTGATTGTTGCTCGAATGGTTGTATGTTGTATTATAAGGGGATGTAGACTTCACTGCTAGCAAATCTTTTGATATACCGAGGGTAGAGAGAGAAAGGATTGATAAATGAAGGTTAAAGAGAGTTCCAAACAAAGGTTGCACTACTTGCCCCTAATCCCTAGACTAAAAAGATTGTATGCCTCAATGAGTTCGACCCTTCGCATATGGCATAGTAACATCAAGAGAGATGATGGTTTTATGACGCACCTGTCACACGGAAAGGCTTGGAAGCACTTTGATCAAGTCCATTCTATATTTGTGAGCGAGCCTAGAAATGTAAATTAGCTTTATGCTCTAATGGGTTTGTATTGAACTCTAATTTTCGTAACATGTACTCTTGTTAGCCTATTATGGTGACTCCTTATAACCTACCTCCCAAAATATGCATGAAGGAGCTATACATGTTCTTAAATTGTATCATACCCAATCCAAGTAACCCAACAGCCAAAATTGATGTATTTTTGTAACCCTTGGTGGATGAGTATAATGAGTTGTGGATTGATGATGTAGAGACATGTGATATTTTAACTAAAATAAACTTTCAAATACATGTTGTGTTGATGTTGACATCAATGACTTTCTTGCATACGATATGCTATCTGGCTGGTCCACTCAGAGAAGGATATTGTGTCCTATTTGTATGGAGAATACAAGGTTATTTTGGCTGAATATGGGGTTAGAAATTTGTGGTTCGATTGTCATTGAAGATTTATTAAGTTTGATCATTCCTTTCAACATAACAAGGACTTGTTTAGGAAGAATAAAATTGAATAATAAGAGACACCCATTTGGTTGAGTGGTTTAGAAGTGTGACTTCGGGTCAGTAGTATCCCAATATCATCGATAATTGGGCAAGGTTGAGAATTCTGGGATATGGAAAGGAGCATAATTAAAAAAGATGTGTTTGATAACATCATACACATGGTAATGGATGATATGCTAACAAATGATAACTATAAGGCTATGTTAGATTTAGTTATCATTTGCAGGCGACAGATCTGAATTTAAAGGGACTTAACAACGGACAGTGGTCTAAACTAAAGGCTATATGTTCTCTAACAAAGGATCAAAGAGAAAATATTTTTAGGTGGATTAGGGGATTGAGGTTTCTCAATGGTTACGCCTCTAACTTGGGTAGATGTGAAAACGTCTCGCAAGATAAGCTTGATGGGTTGAAGAGTCATGATTGTCACGTTTTTATGGAGTTGTTGCTTCTTGTTGTCTTTAAAGAACTCTTTACCAACGTCTAAAAACTTCTCACAGCTCTAAGTGGGTTCATTAGGGAGTTATGTACTACAAAACTTAGGATTGATAATCTTATGGGCATGGAAAAGAACATTCACATCATACTTTGTAGGTTAAAGAAGATATTCGCCCCAAAAATTTTTGATGTGATAGAATACTTAGCAATCCACCTACCATATGAAACAAGAGTGTGTAGGGGATTCAGTTTAAGTGGATGTTTCCTTTAGAGAGGTTGATTTGGTCATTCAAGAAAACTATGAAAAATAAAGCCGGATTGAGGGTAGCATCTGCGAAGCATTTTTAGCCAAAGAGACATTCGCATTTTGCTCCTTATATTTTGAATCTCATGTTGAATCACAGAGAACAAGAGTTGGAAGGAATTATGAGAGGAGAGAATCCTCGTCAAGCGGACCAACATTCCAATCTTTGTTTAGGAATGAGTTGCAATGGGCACAGTTAGTGAATATTGGTTAGAGAATAAGGAAATTGAGGTCGCACATGTAATGACCCAACTATTGACACATCATGACCAATGTCAACGGCTAGATGCTACTCATCAGAGGAACCTACAGAGATCTAGACTCAGGAGAATAATATTATATACATATGAGCCTGATAAGAGACAATTTTTGTATGGTTCGGAATCAATCAAAACTAGAATCAATTCGTTAGTAGCATAGTCCAAACCAACAATAAATTCTCTTAATCAAATGTTAAACTCAAATTAAAATAACCGAGAGTAATTAAACCTCGGGTCGTTCTCCTTAAGAATTGCAATGAAGTGTCCTATTATTATATATGAGACATTGGGGGTTGTGAATGCAAGAGAGAGCAAGCAATGTAAATGGTAAGAAATTAAAGTGCAAAAAGGTAACTTAGCATGCAAGAAATTAAGAGTCAAAGCAATTAAAACAAGAAAAGGGAATTAAATGCTAAGAAGGTCTCTTGGAAAGAAGTGGGTAATTAAGGATCCATCTCCTAGTTGTGGACCACAAACATGGTAATTGTGTGTGAATTAATCCCAATTAGTCAACCCTACATCGAGGATAAGTCAACTAGGCATAATTAATTTCAATCCACAAGTCCTAATCAACTCACTAATTAACTTAGTGAAAGACTAGTGTGAGTGGAAATCAAATTAATTAACAACCCTCACACAATGTGGAATGGACATCCACAACTCAAGTTCACCCAAACCACACAATTTCTCAACCAAGAGTGAGAAAAACTATACAAAAACCCAACCAAGCATTTTGTCAAACACTTGGTGGGTGTGAAAATAAAGCATGGTAAAATAACAAGAAATATAAATTCTACAACTACCAATTGCAATAAAATGATAACAACAACTAAAGGAAGCAATAAATGGCATAGAAACATAAATTGCATTAATTGAAAATCAAAATGACAAGAGTGTTCATAAACATAAAAGAACAAAAGAAATGAAATAACAAAATAGAAGGAAAGAACAAATATGCAATAACAATAAATGATAAGGAAAAGTAAATGAAAGAAAGAATTAAAAGTAGAAATTGCAAGTAATTAAACTAAAAACCCTAGGTTCTAGAGAGAAGGGGGAGCTTCTCTCTCTAGAAAATGAACTACATGACTAAAATCTAACCCTAATTGCTCCCCCCTTTATCCCTCTTCAATTTGGCTTGAAATAGCTTCAAAAATGAGTTGGATTGGGTTTTGGGGACCCAGAAATCACCCCCAGCGGTTTGCAGTTAATGAGCTCACGTGCCAGGACCTGTGCGGATGCACAGACGTGTGCGTCCGCACACTTGCTGTTTTCTGACCTGTGCGTACGCACAAGTTGTGTGTGTACGCACACATAGACTTATGTCCACTATGACAAATTTCATATCATTTTGAAGCCCCGGACGTTAACTTTCCAATGCCGCTGGAACTGCCTCATTTGGATCTCTATAACTCAAGTTATGACCAATTTAGTACCTAGAGGTCAGGATGGACAGCTTTCCAAATCCTTCATTTCTTGAATTCTTCCACTTTGTATGCTTTCCTTCCACTTTCTCAAGCCATTCTTGCCTTCAAAACCTTAAATCACTCAAGCAAACATATCAAGGCATCAAATGGGAGAAAAGTGAATTAAAATTGGCTATTTAAGCATGAAAAGCATATTTTTCACAATTAAGCACAATTAGGAAAGAATTCATAAAAGCATGCTATTTCAATGGATAAGTGCAAGAAAAGTCAATGAAATCCACTCAAATAGAGCAAATAAATACCATAAAATGTGGATTCATTAGAGCCTTTAGTATTATATTGGAGTTAATCAAACGTTTGTAAGTCATAACTGTAACTGTCTCAATAAACTGGGCTTAAAGCATGAATCATCTAATGCAAAAAGTGTAAATAAAACATTGTCATACATCATTACCCATACTAAAAGAAATATATAAATCAAGTATTTTCAAAGTACATGTCCAGCGTCATAAGAAAACATAATTACTATATATCAGAATATATATATGACCAAAAGACATCTCCTACTTTAACCCACACAAGGATTTCTTAGACTAAAACTCGAACTATCGCGAAGTTAAGGAGATCCTAATCCTCAAAAAGACTATCAAAAGTGGGGAAGAATACTGCTAAGAAACGAAGGTCATGACAAGATGAAATGTCCATCCAAAATACCCAAAGCTGCCGACTCAAGGATGATCATCAAGGGATTCTCCTAGTACTCTTCCTACCTTCCCAGAATCCGAACCATCAGAAGTTAAGTCCACCTCCAATTGGTCTACCCAAGAAGGTATCTCCTCAAAAGGCTCGACCTCCAATGAACTAAAGGGCGCATCCTGAACTACAACGACATAATGTCCCTAAGGGTCATCAAGCATAGGACCAACTGAAGTGCCAGAATCATCTCAACCTCGGCCAGACCCTCTTCCCACTCTGGTAGGAGTTATTCTACTAGAGGATGTACGTCATATACAGGGTCCATCTAATTGAGATGGTATGCAAAAGGAAACTGACCAGGGCTCGGATGTTACTCTGATAGAAAGAACTTGTAGGACATGTCAGGGCTAAACCCCACACTATGTATAGAGTGCAAAAAGCCACGATCGCATAAAGCATAGATGCATGTCTTCGATATTCCCCACATGAAGACTCTTCCCTACTCGAGGTATTTATAGCTTAGCATGAAGGATATTTCAAAGAATATCACTGCCGATCCACAGATGTGGGAGTAAGGGCGTGAGAACCTATGGTTTCCAATAGGGTGAACGGGAAAAAAAAAAGGGAATCTTAGGACATTTGTCTCCAAGTTTTTATTGGGAAAAATAGAATACAAGCATATAATATGCAAAAAAAAAGAGAAAGAGAAAATCAAATACAAGCATAAAGAGTCTAACAATAACCAAACACAGTAAATGCAGATGCGCAAATAACATGATGCATGCCTATTCTTATAGCAGGCCATGAGCTCATGTGTCGATTGCCTATCCGCAACCCGACGTTACTTAGGACTTCACCTGAATATGGTTTCTCAACTCAGTCAGTCATGCACATCATAATCATAATAATTTGCTAGTTGAGAAATGTGCGCCTGAAAGAGAAACAACTTTTGGTGGGCATCCCCATTTGGCTGGGGAGAGGTATAATGAGCTCCTCGCACACATGGCAGAAAGGGATGCTCGCATACTTGGCAAAGAGAGATGATTGCAATACGAAAACAGAGTCCCTGAGGTATGAGCTTAGGTAGGAGTTGGAGTAGATCCAGTGGATGCGACTCCAAATGGAAGTCTACTATGACCAGATGCGCACTAGTGGCAGCGCTGCTGTTGGAGGAGCCCCTTGTCCTCTGCACAGGCACCAGGACAGGTACCAACACACTACCTAAACTACTGACTCAGCAGAATTAGGGGGGCAACAATGAAGATTATCAAGACCCATAGTGGTTAAGGTTTTATTTTTCTTTCTTTGATAGTATTAGTAGTTTATCTGTTTGACTTTTTCTTATGTACATTTGTTATTTCAGATTATAATTGACTATTTTTATTAAAAATACCATTTAATTTTCATTAATTCGATTTGACTATTAATTCTTAACATATTGATGATGATATATCAGGTTATAACAAGTATTTTAAATAGATGTTGCCTTGGCATCTTTAATAACTTTTTTTAAGGTTTAAATAATTTGTTGTATAGAACCAATTTTTAATGGGTATAACTTTAATAGAAATGCCAGTATCTTCATCTTTCATAAATAAAAATGGTAGTTTACTCTGAATATTTTAAATTAATTAATAAAAGAAAAAATATATTATTACATTATTAGAAAAAAAATAATATTATTACATGCATTAAATATAATTTATATAAATTGTACTACAATCATATATAATTTTTTAAATTAAAGAATTAAATTATTATATAACAATTGTCATAATTACTAAATCATGTTCTGACATTTAATTTAGTATATTATTAAATGAAAAATTATCTAAATTTTTTATATATATATTTTCAATAATGCTAGGGAACCAAGAGGGTACCAGCTAAATGACTCTGGGTGAATCCAAAACCTCTACGTGGATGGTGCTTATGTTAGGCATTAGGATGTTTCTTCTACTAAGTATCAGAATATTTCTTTTTCATACTAAATAGATGTTCTTTTATATATTTTATAAAATTTTTTATATACTAAGAATCGGGATTGTTGGAAGTTCCGTAATCCTCGCCCTTATTTCTCCAACGTATCATTCGAAATTTTAATTTGAGGTGAGAAGCAATTAATATCAAATATTATAAATTAAAAACAAATAAAATTAATTAAATATAATTATAAATTAGTTAATTTGTTTACTTTTTAACTAATCATATCTTGATTCCATATACATTTCCATATATTTTTTTTAAAATATGTTCTTATTAAAACTATCAAAGTAACATTTAAACATAAAGTTTGGAATTTAAAGTTAAATACCTCTTATTAAGTTTGAAATTAATGAATACTCGTGACCTAAGTTACTTTCTCTTTCTTTTAAGTTTTTCTCATTTTCTTTTACACTTCGAAAGTGTATTATAGGAAAACCCCATTTGCTCTGTTTTTTGTCCCTTTGGACACTTGTAATCTTGTCAATTTTATGGATTGCAATTTATCTTTTTAGAAAAAAAAATAAATTCACAAGTCCTCTCACTTAAAAGTTAAAACACTTAATCCGGAGCTAAAAAACAAAAGATTTTAAAAAATAAAAATAAAATACAGTAAGGATTGAATTGAAAAGAATATCAACATGCCAAGAAATGAAATTAAGCGAAGAGGCTGCAAAAAAATTCCAACTAAAAAGCATTTAAACTTAGAAATAATCAAATTACATCCTCAGTACATTAAGTCATTAATAAGATATACATGTAAAACACTAATAATGATTAGAGATAATCCGGAAGTAATCACCAAAAAGGAATTATCTGAAAGTAATTAATTGCAATGTCGAGAGTAGAATTCACAACTTCTAGAAATAGGAACAACTTGCTACGCAAAATGCAAATCTACAATAGAGATATACAAATAGAATAACTAGCAAAAACAAAAAGCTTCCAAGGTACACTGTTCCAGAGTTTGTTAGAATATCATACTCGAAAATTGAATGTAACAACAACTCATAGTGCAGTGTTGAGACAGTTATCACATGGATTAGATCCATACTTGCAGCCTTTTCTGTCAAAAGATTCTCCGAAGTGTTTGAGTAAAGTTTGTCTCCGACATTCAACCTAAAACATTGAAAAAAATAAAGGATATACACTTTGGCATATATAAAACCCCTTTTTGCACTTGGGGTAGCTTGGTACACCGTAAAGTGATGAATTCATGCTTTACGATAGGAAACAATGATGTCATCATATAATAGCTAATCAAACTTAAGGAGACAATGCTTAATTGTTTTGTTGCAATTATATGAGAAAGGTTCAATTTATGTTTTTTGTAAATTAAGAGGGCTCAAAACGAATTTCACTAAACCTTGGGGCAAAGCAGTGTACTTTGTTCTTATTCTTTTACTCCCATTGGGGTTAATAGTGAAAGTGGTTTCTGAAAGATCAGGCATGCACCAATTTGATACTCGAAAAAATCAAACGCCTTAAATTGCTTCGTGAAAAATATAACCGAGTCAAATTGATTTTTTGCCAGTTAGATAATGACACATGGTATAAGTCATTTTGTATCTGTCATCGTTTAAATGACAAAAGAACCAATTCGATTCATTAGGTGTCTTATATTTCAACGAAAACCAAATTAATGTACATGTGAGAGGAATCATTTTGACTAATTATCCTATTTTCAAAGGTGCTATAAATTGACTAAAGAAAAAGATGCTGAAATATAGCGGAGTTTGCCTTGCCTTAAGTTCACAGTACTGTTGCATCTTTTTCGCTTGATCCATTGCTGTCTTAAAGCTCTCCTTTTTATATCCTTGACCATTTCTTATCATGCATACTACTCGGCTGAAATCCTTCTTCTGGTACAATACAATGCAAACTGCAGGAAGATTATCCCTTCCGGCCCTTCCTGATTCTTGATAATAACTTTCAACTGATTTTGACATTGTATTATGGACAACGAAGCGCTGAAAGCATATAAGAAAAAAAAGAACAATTTGAGTAACAAACTTAAAACTGAGACACCACTAAAAGAATCCAACTTTCTGGTGCAGTAAGTTGCTCAACAGATTGCAATTCATACAACATTTTTAAAGTCACATGTGCTTACATTTGCCCCGCCAATCATCCAATGTTAAACTAGTGCACATATGGTATATTTTAGTGTATTATGCAGATTCTACCTATAATGCTGAGAGATTTATGTTTATATTTTCAACTTGATCTTAACCGGGATGGATAAGATGATCACTGTAATAATTGTGGAAATGGTCATTTTTGTTTTAAAATTTAATTCTTTCAATCATGAATGCGAGAAAAGAGAAGACTTTGTATGAAAGCAAGAGAGTCCCAGACAAAGGATTTTGGCAAATTCTAAATTAGAAAAATGCTATGCTCTCTACATGGAGGCTGGTTCTGCTATCTCATTATATAGAGATCCTTCCTTAAATAGTAGTATGTAGCAAATTAATCATTGACCTTCATTTTTATTTCACATATATAAATAACTAAATATCAACTATCAACCTGAAAACAATATTTTCAATAGTGCTTCTCTGTTAGATTTCTAAGAAAATTGCTCAGAATGTACAGCAATATCATAATAATTTGAAAAAAGCTTATCAACTTACAACATCAGATTTGTCTATCCCCATTCCGAAAGCAATAGTTGCACAGACAACATGAACCTCTCCATCATGCCATTTCCTTTGAACAGCAACTCTTTGGCGGGCAGCCATGCCAGCATGGTAATACGCTGTTTTAGTCTGACATGTCTCATTCAAAAATTTTGAGACCTCGACACATTCACTTTTCGAGAGGCAGTAAACAATTCCACACTGATTCCTGAAACGATCCACTAGCAGCTGTCCCAGCTGCTTCAGCGGTTCCTTAGTCTTTGCAATCACTTCATACTTTAAGTTTGGTCTGTCAAAACTTCTTTCAAGAACAAGTGCATGGGGGATTCTTAAAGCATTCAAAATGTCCTGAAACAAGATACAATTAAAAAGGGGGGGGGGGGTTGGTTACTAAAGGCTTGATTGCATTGTCCATTGTAGCAATCTGGTATTATGATTACCTCACGAACTGAGTGGGTTGCAGTTGCTGTCAATGCCATGACAGGTACACGAGGAAAGTTTTGCTTAAGTGATCCTAATCCACGGTAGTCAGGCCGGAAATCATGTCCCCATTGGCTGGACATGATAGTTTGAATTAAAGAGTAGTTAATAATAGATATAGTAGAAATTGATAATAACTAGTAGAAAACTGCAGTGAAACACTACAATGCAAGAGTCGCACAGCATCAACAACCTTTATCCCAACACCATTGAAGCAGGCCTTAACTAGTCGGGCAATTTAGCTACTGGGTATAACATTTTAGCAGCATTTTTCACCAAGCTGATTTACAGTTATGGAAGTGGAAATAAGGGGAACAGTCTAGAAAATAAAAATACTTCAGCCATTAGATACCAATTGCTAACCCACTCAAATATTATTTATTTATTATCAATTTAGGTTGAAGAGTTGTGAACTTAAGGAAGGATCATTTTAAGACCCTTAAACCAGATAACAAAAGTTCCTGCTTCAAATTTGTGTCCTCACCATATCCAAGTGTTACCATAATCAATTTGTCCATATTCAACTTTATTTATGGCCGCCATGAGAGCTTAACTTAAAATGACATTTTATGAACGGTGCACTCCAATGGTAGTTAAAATTTTGGTGCTTGTTCATACTGGATGATCATTCAGTCTATATATGAGAAACATAATGGTAAGTACTGCTTCAAGAGCGAATGATCAATGGCAAGGTTGCATCTCTCAAATTTTATACTATTGCAGTTATTGATAAACAAAGTAAAATCACTAAAATTGCAGACAAAAAGCAAAAGAATACCTAACACAGTGTGCTTCATCAACAACAAAACCTGCAAGTTGTCCCTGTAATGTAAGGGATCACCAGCAAAATTTCCGCATCAGATATTTACAAGCTAGAGCTCTGCAACAATGGTTTCAGAAATTGTAATCAAATCATGAAAACTTAACCTTGCGATGCAGGCATTTAAGAATCTCAATAAATGGTTGGTTGCCAGCAATTCTCTCAGGTGTCACATACAATAGCTTGCAAGATGGTTTGTCTTTCCTAGATACAAGAATACTAATGTTAGGCTACATAAACACTAAAGCAATCATTAATGATTAATCTAATGGCATTTCTTTCAATATGATACACATCAACCGTGTTCTGTCTTGCCTTAGCTCTTGGAGGACAGCTGCTGCTTGGGAAGCAGTTTGTTGAGAATTTAAGAAAGTAGCAGGTATACCAAACTTAAGGTTTAGTGTGATTATCTGATCCTGAATGAGTGAAAGTAAGGGAGATATAACTACTGTAACACCTGGTTGAAGTGTTGCTGGAAGCTGTAAGCATAAAATAAAACACTTATTTTTAAAATTGAAAAGAATATCGAAATCACAGACATTTAGTCTTTTTGGGGATTATGCAGGAAAGAATAAGGTTACAGGAGAAAGAAATGACCTGATAGCATAGAGATTTACCACCTCCAGTAGGCATAAGGATAAAAGAATCTTGCTTTGCCAGAGTTACTTTGCATGCTTGATGCTGCAATGGTCGAAATGCCCTATTACCAAAGATAACGACATTTGCCAATTCAATATCATCTAGAGCCTGCAATTCGTCATAGCTAAGAGTATTATTTTCTTCCTTTGATGCTGAGTAGAATTTTGTTTTGCTGGATGTGGATGAAATTGAGCCTTGAGTGATGCCACTTCTGCAATCCTATAAGATTTTAACTATTTAATCTTCCATCAATAGAGTCATATAATACCCATCGCAGAGTCTAGCTTGCACCAAAAAATTTAAAAAGAAAGTATAACAGCCCATGGGCCTTTGTTCCACTTCTCATCAACTACTTGAGCATAGTTCATAGTTCATACCATTGATTTCGCAGAAGCAGGAGTGACACAATTCCCTCTTCCCATCAGAAAACTGAAATCCACATCCTCATCTTCATCCTCCTCGCTCGAAACCAACTCCACCACTTTCCCCTTCTGCTTCTGCCGCCAAGGCGAATCATCAGTCGCATCAACGCAGAAAACCTCACCATCACCACCACCACCAACACCAGTCTTGTGAAGCACCTGAGTCAATGCACCACACGCCTCCGATTCCAGTCCCTGCAAATCATCCCATTCTTCTGCATCTTCCATCGACTCCGCCAACGCCGCAATAAAATCGTCGCCGCAGTGCTCCACCGTGATGAAATCCCGACCATCCTCCCCTTAAAAATAATAATAATAATGGGAAAAAAAAACTAATTAGTATCAGTTGTTCATAGAAAAAATCATTTAAAAAAGGAAATTATGATAAAGGATGTGTGAACCGTAGAGGTCGATGAGGCGATGGAGGCATTTGGTGGCGGAGGGTTGGTCGAAGCCGAAATCGAGGGCTAAGCTAATCAAGCGAGCTTTTTCCAACTCGAGATCGTGCTCTTTCTCTTTGGTGTTCATGCGACCCATTTTCCGCTCCACTTTCCTTCGGATTTTGTGCTTCAACTTTTATGCTTAGCTCATTAGCTCTTCTCAGTTCCCGCGCTATTTTGTGCTATTCGAGCTTTTGCCTTTTCATTTTTTTTAAATATATTTTCTTTCCCTCGCTAGTTGCTTAGGCCTTAGAGGAGTCAGGAACCGTTCAATGTTGACTCGATTTAATTATATGAGGGCCTCGAATAAACTACTAAAATAGTAGGCCGAGGAGTGCTAGGGGCCAACAACTTTTGTGTTTTGTAACTATTAATTAGTCATCAATAGTATTTTTAATGGTGTGAGGTTACATCCAATGGTGAGAGATCACTTACTTTTCTTTTGATGGTTAAGTGCTGGCCACAAAATACAAAAGTTGCTGGTCCTCTAGACTTTCTCTAGTAAGCCTAATCGCTCAAAAGGAACAAGGCCCTGTTTTTTCTTTTATAGAGATAAATACTAAATCGATATTCAAAAGATTTTAACGTTAATAAAATGGTACTTATCTTTGTTGTTGATAAAATAATTTCTAAAAGATTTTAAAATTTGACAAAAGTAACCAACCATCAATTAAGTTATTTGGAATTAAGATTTAGGAGTGACATGTCAGTTAACAATTATCATAATTACAAAATTTATCTACTTTTAATTTTTATAATTTTAAAAACACCCCAATTTTAATTTTTTAAAACCCTAATTCCCTTTCTTCTGAAACTCTCGTCTCTTCCTCTTCTTCAGCATCCTCCTCTAATTTTCTTCTTCTTCCCTAATAAACTCCTCTTTATTTTCGTTTATCGCTGCCTCTACCTTCCTCCTCCTTCTTCCTCCGACCAACTTCCTACTCTGGCTTACTACAACAGCGTCGCCATCCTTCTTCCTCTTCTTCCCTCTCTTCTAACCAAAGATGCTTATCTGCGACTCAACCCCTTTTTCCTCAAGACTCAACCATTTTTTCATTTCTCTTTTTTTTTCTTGACCCAGTGATTGTGATGCTACTATGACTGTTGAGCTCATGATGGGTGGTTATAGAAACTGTAAACCCGAGTAGTTAGTGAATAATTAATTAATTAATAAATTAATTATTAATCAAATAAATTAGAAAATAGAATTTTATAGTTTAATGTGGTAGAATTAATTAAAATATAAATTTTAACACCAATTTTAAAGAAATTGGTCCAAGATTGAGCCGAACAAGTCAAACCAGGCGAACAAGGCCCATATTGGGCCCATGGCCCATAATATATAAACCAAACAGCCACCATTCTCCTTCATTCTTGCCACTTTCACGCTGAACACAAGGAGAGCAAAGGGGGAAGAACAAAACCCTTGTTCTTGAATTTGAATTTCAAATCCTTGTAACTTTTGATCCGAAGCTCCGATTGATGAGCCGTCAGTGGTCATACGTTTGTCTCGGAGTCCTCTTCATTTCTATCCAAAAAAAGTGGTAAGAAACTTTGTATATTATGCCCAGTTTCTTTTTCCCTTTCTGAATTCGCGTTTTAGTGTGAGTATTGAGTGATTTTGGTGATTTGATGATTTAGGGGTATTCTAGCAGTGGATAATTGTTGGATTTTGTCTAATTAATCCATGGGCAAGGTAAGGAATCATTACTTCCCTTCTAATTTGTCAATTCATTGAGATTAGGGTATTGAAGATTTGTATGTATATGGAATTATATGGTATTAGGTTGTATATATGTGAAATTGAAGTCAAATTGGTGAAGTGGTATACTTGAATTGGAACTTTTGGTGGATGGAACCTATAACACTTGATTTGGAACCTTGGAGGCTTGAATTGAGATGTTTGAGCTTGGGGAGGAATCGGCCAAGGTATGGTTTTGGTTTCTCGTATATAATATGTACGGTGTCATGAAAACTTAGGCTAGACGACCTAGGATAAGTTGAATCTTGTGTTGGATACATATTATGTTAGTTGATGTGTTATGTTTGATTAATGATTATTGTTCATGAGAAAAGTTGATGATGGTGGAAAGATGATATTTGAAGTGTATGATGATGTAGGTATTGATGAGTATGTATATTGTTATACTGAACTTGAATTGTTGGTTATGTTCATGATGATGTATATTAAAGATGTTGTGTTGAACTTGGGTTGTTGGATTGGAAACTTGATGAAGATGATAAATTAGTATATTGAGGACTGATGTGATGTAGTTGAGTTTGGTTTTGAGTTACTATGGTGGGTCTTGGTAAGTTTTAAAGGGATTGGAATTTTTGAAGGTTTTGGAATTAAGGTTTGAAGTGTGTGTAAAAGTGATTGTGGCCCCGAGTAGTAGGCAGTGGCGATGTCCACTTGCTCTGGGTATGAGATAGGGAAGAAGAGTTATGAGACATAAATTTAATTATGGAGTTTTGAATGAATATATGTTTGTGATACCTGGGTAGTAGCAAGGATGGTGGTTTGTCCCGCTTGCTCCAGGTCAATGTTTGAGATTTGATAACGATGATGCTTGATTTAAACTGTTTGAATATATGTTTGAGATACCAAGACAGTAGCGAGGATGGTGGTTTGTCTCTCTTGCTTCAGGTCAGTGATTGTGACGCCTGGGTAGTAGCAGTAGTAGGAGATTATTCCACTTGCTCCAGGTTGAGCTTCTAAACACTCGCCTGGATAGTAGCCACAGTAGTGGTTATTCCACTAGCTCTGGGTTAAGCGGGTAGTAGCAAGGGGGTTGTAGCTCAAACCCACTTGCTCTGTATGGGTGTTTCTGTCCATGGTTAGCTTTCAGAACGTGTCAGGTTGGCTATATAACCGACAGATGATATCATCAACCGTAGGATAGGCATGCATCATATGCATATTGTTTGAATTGCTTGCTTGTGCATTAATTGGGATTGCCTAAGTGATTATAATATGCTATTTGTGATATTTGCTATATGTATTACTTGTATCCTACCTATGTTTGCCATTTTCTATTTGTTTGTCTTTGTAATTTCACCGGAGATGGAGGAACGGAGGGAAGGCAGAGAGATTTAAGGTGCACTGGTGAATTTGGTGAGTGGATTGTAATTTGAGAGATTAAGTTAGAATTGAGTTAGAACCTTAAGAACCTTAGATAACTACCCCTGTTTATGGTTTCCGTCTTTCATTCTTTAAGATTTATAATTTGAGTGTCAAAGTTCTAGGATCGCCTCTGGCTTTTTTGAGACCTTATTTATTATATATGTGGACACCTTAACCATACTGAGAACCCCTGGTTCTCACCCCATACATATTTCGCGGTTTTTCATATGCAGGTTGAGAAGTACCACGCTGTATTTTGGAGACTCTAATGAAGCAAAGAACTCTTGGGACTCAGGGGGCGTATTTTTATTTATATTTATATATGTATATAGATTCTCCACCTTGTATTTTATGTTTGTCCCTCTTAGAGGTTGTAATTTTCTGCTTTGGATTATTTTTGGATTCTCTCATATATGTCTATATATACTTATATGCTCTGACCGGTTTATCTTCACGAACCGAGTTGGAAGCTTTGTTAATTATATCTTTGACACTCTCTTTTTATTATTCATATACATATATCTTACATTTCTTCTTACTCAAGTTACGTTGATTCTCAGCGTTGCACTTTTAATTTTGCGATTTTATTTTTTCCCTTTCCTTCAAAGGCTTCTAGATATAAAACTTTTTCAACTATATATATATATATATATATATATATATATATATATATATATATATATATATATATATATATATATATATATATATATATATATATATAGGGGTCGTAATACCTCGCCACTTCAGTTTTATGACTTAAGCATAAGACTCTGTATGGTAGGGTGTTACATTATGGTATCAAAGCAGTTCATTCCCATAGAGCCTGGAGAATGGACTGGCTATGCTTCTGAGCATACTTTGGCTGTGTGTACATGCTATTTAGGATATTTGTTTGACATATATGGCATGAATTTTCATGAGCATGCTTTTGGAGATTCGAAGCACTAGACTTTAGATATTAAGACTGATCACCTTAATATTGATTGTTCGGTATGGACAAGACCAAAAGGACGTCTCGTGGACACGCGCAAGGTTATATGGCTGATTTTATCGCTGCTGCTGTGCAAACTATTACTGAAGGAGATGGAGCGGATAACCAAGGAATGGTGATGGAGGTGAAAATGGATTAGGCGGTGGAAACAACTAAGAATTAGAACTTGTGTGGTTAAGCAAAGGGTCGATAGCGTTTAGTTAGAGAAATACAAGAAATTTCAGGAGGTTATGATGAAAGCAAGAAAAGGATTAAGTTCTTAGTAGTTGAGAATCAGAGTGGCGCTGCGAAAGTACGATGATTTTTGGTGACTCTAGAGTTGTAGTGTTGGGAGGAAGAAGCCTTGGAATATGAGAATGATTCAAGGATTAAATTAACATAGGATAAGTTGGATTGTGAATTTTAGAGATTGATTGGTAATTTAGTTGACATAGTATGTTGAGTTGATAATGCATGATAGATTCAATGATTTTATGATATGAGTAAGTTGATGTGGTAAGAAGATTAATGGATGATGACTTTGATGATGGTAAATAAGAATGTTTGTTGTGGATATGTGAAGGACAATGATTTTGATGTTATGATTGAAAATGTTGGAAGGAAATGTATGCAAACTTGAGGAATTGTTTAGTAATTAGTGTTTGAAATAATTGAGGAGGGCTTCAAATTTAAATTGAGTAAGATGACACTTATACAGGATAAGGAGATTTGTAGTCGTTGAAAAAGAGGTAGACGAAGTTAAGAAGTGGAACAAATGGATATAGCTTAGGCTTGAATTTGAGTAAGTTTATGATTGTGTACCTGAGATTAGAGAATGTCAATTAGTGTTTGGATTAATGTTGGGAGAATGACAAAATGAATGGTAAAAAGTCGGTTGAATTTGAGGAAGCATATATGAAGATTCAAGAGCAAATTTTCGAGGGCGAAAATTTCTGTAAGGGGGTAGAATGTAAACCCCGAGTAGTTAGTAAAGAATTAGTTAATAAATTAATTATTAATCAAATAAATTAGAAAATAGAATTTTATAGTTTAATGTGGTAGAATTAATTAAAATATGAATTTTGACACCAATTTTAAAGAAATTGCCCCAAAATTGGACCGAACGGGTCCAACCAGATGAACCGGGCTCATATTGGGCCAATGGCCCATAATATATAAAGCCAAACAGCCACCATTCTCCTTCATTCTTGCCATTTTCACGCTGAACACAAGGAGAGCAAAGGGGGAAGAACAAAACCCTTGTTCTTGAATTTCAAATCCTTGTAACTTTTGATCCGGAGCTCCGATTGATGAGCCGTCAGTGATCATATGTTCGTCTCGGAGTCCTCTTCATTTCTATCTGAATAAAGTGGTAGAAATTCTGTATATTATTCCTAGTTTCTTTCTCCTTTCTGAATTCACGTTTTAGTGTGAATATTGAGTGATTTTGGTGATTTTGATGATCTAGGAGTATTCTAGCGGTGGATAATTGTTGAATTTTGTCTAATTAATCCATTGGTAAGGTAAGGAATTAATATTTCTCTTCTAATTTGTCAATTCAATGAGATTAGGGTATTGAAGATCTGTATGTATATGAAATTATATGGCATTAGGTTGTATATATGTGAAATTGAAGCCAAATTGGCGAAGTGGTATACTTGAATTGGAGCTTTTGGTGGCTGGAACCTATAACACTTGATTTGGAATCTTGGAGGCTTGAATTGAGATGTTTGAGCTTGGGGAGGAATCGGCCAAGATATGGCTTTGGTTTCTCGTATATAATATGTACGGTGTTGTGAAAACTTAGGCTAGACGACCTAGGATAAGTTGAATCTTGTGTTTGATACATATTATGTTAGTTGATGTATTATGTTTGATTGATGATTGTTGGTCATGAGGGAAGTTGATGATGGTGGAAAGATGATATTTGAAGTGTATGATGATGTAGGTATTGATGAGAATGTATATTGTTATATTGAACTTGAATTGTTGGTTATGTTCATGATGATGTATATTAAAGATGTTGTGTTGAAATTGGGTTTTTGGATTGAAAACTTGATGGAGATGATAAATTAGTGTATTGAGGACTGATGTGATGTAGTTGAGTTTGGTTTTGAGTTACTATGGTGGATCTTGGTAAGTTTTAAAGGGGTTGGGATTTTTGAAGATTTTAGAATTGAGGTTTGAGGTGTGTGTAAAAGTGATTGTGGCCCCGGGTAGTAGGCAGTGGCGATGTCCACTTGCTTCGGGTATGAGATAGGGAAGAAGAGTTATGAGACATAAATTTAATTATGGAGTTTTGAATGAATATATGTTTGTGATACATGGGTAGTAGCAAGGATGGTGGTTTGTCCCGCTTGCTCCAGGTTAATGTTTGAGAATTGATAATGATGATGCTTGATTTAAACTGTTTGAATATATGTTTGAGATACCTGGACAGTAGCAAGGATGGTGGTCCGTCGCTCTTGCTCCAGGTTAGTGATTGTGATGCCTGGGTAGTAGTAGTAGTAATGAATTATTCCACTTGCTCCAGGTTGAGCTTCTAAATACCCATCTGGGTAGTAGCAAGGGAATTATAGCTCAAACCCACTTGCTCTGCATAGGTGTTTCTGTCCATGGTTAGCTACCAGAACATGTCGGGTTGGCTATATAGCTGACAGATGATATCATCAGCCTTAGGATAGGCATGCATCATATGCATATTGTTTGAATTGTTTGCTTTTGCATTAATTGGGATTGCCTAAGTGATTATAATATGCTATTTGTGATATTTGCTATATGTATTACTTGTATGCTACCTATGTTTACCATTGTCTGTTTGTTTGTCTTTGTAATTTCACCGGAGATGGAGGAACAGAGGGAAGGCAGAGAGATTTAGGGTGCACTGGTGAATTTGGAGGGTTGGAGGAGGTAGAAGGTGAATTGTAGAGTTAGAGTTTTATGAGACAGTGAGTGGATTGTAATTTGAGAGATTAAGTTAGAATTGAGTTAGAACCTTAAGAATCTTAGATAACTACCCTATTTATGGTTTCAGTCTTTTGTTCTTTAAGATTTATAATTTGAGTGTCGGAGTTCTAGGATCGCCTCTGGTTTTTCTGAGACCTTATTAATTATATATGTGGGCACCTTAACCATACTGAGAACCCCTGGTTCTCACCCCATACATATTTCGTGGTTTTTCAGATGCAGGTTGAGAAGTACTACTTTATATTATGGAGACTCTGATGAAGCAAAGAACTCTTGGGACTCAGGGGCGTATTTTTATTTATATTTATATATGTATATAGATTCTCCACATTGTATTTTATGTTTGTCCCTCTTAGAGGTTGACTCAGAGAAACATGTTGTGATTTTTCTGCTTTGGGTCATTTTGGGATTCTCTCATATATATGTATATATATACTTATATGCTCTAGCCGGTTTATCTTCGCGAACCGAGTTGGAAGCTTTGTTAATTATATCTTTGATACTCTCTTTTTATTATTCATATACATATATCTTACGTTTCTTCTTACTCAAGTTATGTTGATTCTGAGTGTTGCGCTTTTAATTTTGCGATTTTGTTTTTCCCCTTTCCTTCAAAGGCTCCTAGATATAAAACTTTTTCAACTATATTATATATATTGTTTTTAGAGGTCGTAATACCTCCTCCTCAATTTTATGACTAAAGTATAAGACTCTGTGTGGTAGGGTGTTACAGAAACGACAGTTGCAGCGGCTTCGCTACTTCCAAGGCTTAACAGAACGCCGTCCAAGAAGTGGCATCTCTCTCAGACTTAGCCCCAATACTTTAACGCTTCTTCTTCTTCTTTTTCTTCTTCTTCTTCTTCTTTGTCAATCAAGACAGTTTTACATATGTCCAGTAAAGAATTTTTAACAAAAATAGTAGCAGCAAAACTAACAAAACTCCATCAATTCTTCATTCAGAATGTCTGCATCTTCGTTATCATTATCATCCAAGAAAACTTACGCCTTGATAGCGTGGTTCAATTCACGTTCAATCTTTTGATCCGCCCCAAAAAGAAATCAAATTTTCGCTATCAACTTGCCTCCACTCCCAATTTTCATAAGCATCTTTCCTAAAATATTTGATGTATCCTTCTTAGCTGTCTTACTTGAGGTCTTTCCAGTAAAAAATGAGAAAAAAAAAAGATATTAGGATTTTTTGAAAATGATGATGATTAAGAAGAAGAGATGAGATTTTCATAAAAAAGGATTAGAATTTTTTAAAAATTAAAAGTGGTAAATTTTGTAATTATAAAAATTATTAACTGACATGTCACCCTAAAACCTTAACTCCAGGTAACTCAATTGAAGGTCGGTTACTTTTGTCAAATTTTAAAATCTTTTCGGGGTCATTTTATCAATAACAAAGATCAGGTACCATTTGTCAGTGTCAGAATCTTTCGGGTACCAATTTGGTATTTACCTATTTTTCAAATGATAACGTGAGTTTTGAAAAAAAGGAAAAAAAAAACCGATTCATTTTGAGCTTTGTTCTTGATAAACAACATGAATTTTCTGTTAGTATTAACAGAAATAGCTAACATGTCATTAAATTTTTATAATAAATTTTGATATTCACAAAATTATTTAATTTAGTTTTCGAAGTTTCAATTTTATCATAGTAGTCTTCTAAATTAAGTTTCGGGAGTAGTCCTCTAAAAATAAGTCTCACATCTTGGCCTTCAAGCTTACCAATATCAGAGCCACCGAACATAGATTCTTCCTTTTCGATTACAAAATTGCTTTCCAGGACTTCAACATTGTGTCTCTCACTTCTCAAATCCACAACCTCAAAGTCAAATATGATTTTCTCTCCTAATTTTTTAAGTTAATGTCACTTCCCTTAATTGTTCTTACGGAATTGGAATTGGAGCTGATTTTTTGGCACTTTAGGTTGATTCAAAATGAGGTGAATGAATTTGAGGAGTTGCTTGAAAAAAGGGATAGGTTTTACGAAGCTAAGATGGTGGAAATGAAGCAATTTAAGGAAGTTACAGACGAATTTGTGGTAAAATGTCGAAGGGTTATTTAGGGTTGGAGGAATAGAGCAAATGAGGTAACATTGACATCACAATTTGATACAACATTTTTACTATTTTTTATTTCATGACAAAGGATTTGTTTGGACGTCATTCTCGAAAAAAATCTTTTTTAAAATAATATTTAAAAAAAATCTTTTACAAAAGTAAAAATAATTTTATGTTTGGATATCTCATGTAAAAAGATCTTTTTATTTATCAATTATGTTTGAGTAAAATAAGTAGTATTTTTTTTGTTCATTTATTATGTGAAAAACATCTTTTTTTAAGAAAAAAATGTCTTTTAAAAAAATATGTAGATTATAACTTTTAAAAAAAAAATTATTTTTCTAGTACTTTTACTTTTATTATTAGAAATTTGTTAAACACACTAAAAAATAAGAAAGATATTTTTTCATTAAAAAAAAGATATTTTTTATCGATTTAATAGCGTCCAAACAAGTACAAAATCTATATTGGTAATTATTGATATGAAAGAAATTCATGAAGCAGCAGATGAAAGATCACATCACTTCCAATTCTAAATCTTTGGTATTCCTGTAAAATGGAGTCACCATTAAACCAAATCACAAAAAATAATTGATGAAAAAGAAAAAGAAATTAGTAGCATCGAAGAGGTTGTTGACCCATAATGATATGAAGACGAAGAAGAAAAAGAGGAGATTTGATAGAGACCAAAGAATGTTAGAGTTAAATAGAAATGGAGAAATCAAATTGGGTTCAAATTGTAATTTTGCCACTTAAGCTAATTATTGTACACTCCAATATGGCACATGATAGCCACGTCAGTACTGAAATAGTTGAGTCATTATCGAAAAGATGTTCAGGGACTACTATGGTGCTCGAAGCTCATCAGGGAGACTACTATAGTAAAATTGAAATCTCGAAAAACAAATTGGATAATCCCGTAAATTTCAAAGACTATTATAAAAATTTACTCTGTTAATATACTGAGTTGGACGTCAAGTACTAACATAAAATGGTCAAATTTATTTATTCTTAAATTCAAATTGGTCAGAATTTCTTTGTCTATATTCATTCAAATAAAATGACACGATTTTAACATCAAATTTATCAATGATTTATTTATCAATAATTTATTTATCCTAAAAAAATTGATACAATATTTTTTTAAATAAATTTTTTATTGTCATAATATTTATTATTATATTAATATTTTTTTTCAATAAATTCTTAAATGTATGGTATAATAAATATAACTTAATTAATAAATTATTTAAATTTAAAAATATTATTTATTATAATAGTAAATAAATAATTTTCAGTGTAACTTTTAAATATATAAATAATAAAAATTAAAATACAATTAAAAATTAATTTCTAATGAATAATAATTCTTTGATATATTTTTAGTATTATGATATAGATAATTTAAGAAAGTAAAAAATAATAAATACATTATTTGATCTATGTGAAATATAATAATAATAATATGTTCTTACTACGCTTTGACATGCAAATTTTTTATACATTGAAATTCAATTACTTATATAGTATAACTAATAATTAAGGA
Source organism: Arachis hypogaea (assembly GCF_003086295.3). Taxonomy (NCBI): domain Eukaryota; kingdom Viridiplantae; phylum Streptophyta; class Magnoliopsida; order Fabales; family Fabaceae; genus Arachis; species Arachis hypogaea. The sequence continues at coordinate 35,698,931 of NC_092054.1, read as the reverse complement.
GTCATGAATTATGATGAACTTCAAGAGTTATTTGTATGTATAACTATATATAACGATTTAGGTTAAAATATATGTAAATTTATATACGTAAATATTATATCATTGTTAATAATTGATTAAGTTTTTAAAACATGTGTTAGTCAGTATTGTTGACTTGATGTTACGCTTAATAGTTTCTTATCTTATAATTTTGGTCATTTTTTTAGTAGATTTGAGTATTTTCATATAAAATATAATAATAAAAAATAGAAAAAATTACTGTGTTTTGAACCATAAAAATGCATTTGTTTAATATCTTATAATATATTAATTATTATTATGTAACTATTACAAAAGAGTATAAAAATCTTCAAATTCTAATTATAATTTCATAATACTATTAATATATTATACAATGCTATTTTTTAAATTATATTATTATTAATTATATAACAAAATAATAAAAAAAATTAATTTGAAAAAAATTGTATTAATTTTTTAGGATAAATAAGTCCCTAATAAATAGACTTTTGACAATTTATTAATGTCAAAATGACATCGTTTTGTTTGAATGAATATTGAGAAATAAATTACTCGCCAATTTGCATTTAGAGATAAATAGGTCCTTAGCCATTCTATATTGACACTTAATATCCAACTCAGCATGTTAGTGTGATACGTGACCAACTTCCATTAATAGATGATAGTGGTACTGACAAAAGGGTCGTGATGCCTCACAGAGATAAAAAGTATGGGGTAAACTGGATCTTTTTTTGTCAGAGATCGCATTGTCATTGGAAGAAAAAGACAAAGGCCGAATTGGTACTTTACTCATAAAAATATTCTCAAAAGATGCTAATAAAAAATAAGTCTTCAAAAAATTTAAAAACGCGACAAAAAGAACTAGATATTAAATATATATTCTACAGAATGATTTTATAGATTAGATTTTAATGCAATTGAAGGTTCTCGATGGCCTAGAGAAAGGGGGGTTGGATCTATGGCATTCTTTTAAGTTGATTGATTAACCCTTAAAACCTGGAAATGAAACTTTGCTTCTGTTTGTCTGCGTGATGAATTATGCAGGAGACAATAATTTAGTTTTGTCTCATAAATTGTAGAGAGAAAAAATATTGCAGAGAAGAAGAAAATGGCACCAGCATATATCCTGATTCAGTTGCTCTGTGCAATACAAACTACATCCAGTCTCCACCACAACGTTGGTGGAATTTTCACTATACTTTCAAGTGTTATAAATACCAATTCACTAGGACTCAACATAATCCTATCTGGGACAAACCAAACTTCAACATAAGCTTGATCTGACTAGGCAACATCCTAGACTCTCAATACACTAAGTGCTTACCCAACTTAGCAAGGGATACATCAGATACAAGATACAAAATAGAAATACAAACAAATAGAAATCTGAAATCAATTTTGGCTTTTCTCTCTAAGTTTTTCTCTTTGCCTTTTCTTTCTATTTGGCTTTTTCAAATGCCTCACATTTATGCCTTTTTCCACTCAAGAAAAAACAGAGAAAGATAAACATTGAAACAGAAAAATAAACCAGTAAACCATGAAGGAGATGATGATCACAACCTTAAAGCTATCAGATGAACAAACTTCAGAACTCTCTATGATTGTTCTTCATTTTGGCGGTATGTTTCTTTGATGTAGAAACACAGTCCAAAGCGTTGAACTCTC